>NC_050573.1:198469187-198684187 GCF_011100635.1 Trichosurus vulpecula
TGTTGCTCTACAGCTTCATGTCTTGGGATCCAAGCTCCCAGATGGGAACTTTATTGACATTCAAACCAAATCCTCCCAGACGTTCCTGCAAGAGCAACCTTTGGCTTACCCTGTGTTTGTATGTATATAGCATCATCAAAAAAGCATTTATTACATACTCCAATGAACACAGTTTTGTGCTGGTGTTATTCAACTTGGTTAACGAGACACTTTCTAGGTTCTTACCACCTAAAATGACTTTGAAGCAGACTAAATTTAAAAGGATGTAGAAATAGCTTACTGCATGAATAAACAGGGATAGAAGTTATGCTATGTGTAAAATAAAATATGTAGGAACATAAGTGTATGTACACTGGCATATTTGTGTGTATATATGTGTATATGATTATCTCACTTGTCTTATATCTCTTTTTTTAGAGAATATAAATTGAATTAGAAATGATTTAGTGCAGTAGAAAGAGGGCTAGATTTGGAGTTAGAAGTCCTGAGTTCCAACTTTGGCTTTGCCATTGGGGTGATCTTGGGCAAAACATTGACGTCTAAGCCCCAGTTTCCTCAACTATAAAAAAATAGTACTCTGGATGACCTTTAAGGTCCTTCCAGCTCTAAATCAACGGTCATATTACATTTCCTGATTTGGGAACTTTGGCAATAATCTGAGTGAGATATCATGATGGAGTGTAAACAACTGAGATCAAAGAGCAAGAAAACTGAGTCCTGGCTCTGACACTTACTAATTGGGTGACTTGGATAAGCTGTTTCATTTCACTGAGGCTCAATTTCCACACCTTTAAAATGATAATAATACTTGCACTCCTTCCCACCCAGGGTTGAGTGAAGAAAGCATTTTGTCAAATTTAAAATGCTATAGAAAGTGAACTACTGTTATTAAGTGATGATAATTCTGGAGCACTTAAGCCTATCCCACTTGTATTTTGCCAGGTCATTTAACCAAGTCCCTGACTTTCAGAGTTCTTAAGAGCACTTAAAGTACTGTTCATACTAACAATAATTAGCAAACAGACTATATGAATAATCACACTCATTCCCACAAAGATTTCTTGTTTTCACAGGCCAATCTATTACCTGCTTCAATGAACCGTCTTGTTGTTAATTTGCAGGACTTTCACCCCTAGGTGATGGAAATACCTGCCCTCTTTCCAGTCTCCCATTAAGTATGGTTTTCAGTAATATGCATAATTCATGAGAAAAATTTGTTTGTCAAGCATTCCAGACAGGTCACTTAAATCCTAGATCAAATGATAACGTTCACACCAACATGGCTGGAATGAAAATACCCAGGCTTCTGATTTCAGTTGCCACTTAAAAAAATAAGAATTTTCATTGTTTAAAAGTAGGTCAATAGGTGCTTACATTTTAAATTAAGTTACTGTTTGAAAGTCTTGGGGTTAGTGCTATTTTTTGATGATAAACATACATAAGTAAACGATGTAAGTCTTACTTCCCTGCCAGCCATAAGGCAACTCCAAATTGGTGCTGTTTTGTTACATTCAGCTTCAGTAAATGTAGGATTTTCTATAGCAGTATAGTTTTTTGATGAAGGTTAGATCCATAGGGTAGCACAATGACATCTGTGGAAATTTGTCCTTTGGGGCCATAAGGAAGATAGAATATGGTTTTAGTTACTTGGTAGAGAAAAGATAAAAACTTCCTAGGACCAGGATTGTTTTCATGTTGACTTTATATTCCTAATATCTAGCTCAGCGCCTGGCACGTAGTGGGCATTTCATAAATGCTTGACGAATTGAATTGAAATTTCAGTAGCACAGGTTACTGTAGATAAAAAGTTGTGCAGTGAACAATTATTTTTAGATGATTGATTGTGAATCAGTCTAATCCTAGGAATCTGATTCCTCTAAATCACTGTCATTCTCATTGACTTCAGAGGTAGTTCTCTGAAAAGATAGGGTTTGGGTTAATGTTTCCTTAAGGAGTTCCTGTCCATGAGAGTTTTATTTTTTTAAACTTTATTTATTTTAAAATTATGGAATAGAACAAGCTTTTCCATAACATAATATAATTTTATAAAGATGATTGCACACAGAACTGAAAATCTATTATGTATAGGTTTCTTTTTTCCTTTTTCCTCCCTTCTCACTCACCCTAGGGATGGCCACCATTAGACACAAATATGTATATATGTGTAAAATCATTCTATATATACTTCTATCAGTTCTTTCTCTGGATGCAGATAACGTCTTCTCCACATGTCCTTTGTACTTAATTTGGGTATTTATAATAGCCAAAATGACTTATCTCGTTCATTAAAAAAAAAAAACAACAAACAAAACAAAGAACTACACATTGAAGGAGGATACCAAAGTCCCTAAAATGCAACTTGTGAAGACAACTTAGGTTACATGTACTATTATATATATTTTCTAGCCACTGCATTTGGATGCTTTGCCATGTTGTGGAGCTGTCCTGGGTGTTAAGTTCTCTCTTTGAAAGTCTAGGTCTTCTGACTCTTCTGTCAGATTTTTCAAAGCCATTCCAATCTCAAAAAGGGATTTTGAAGTATAACTGATTCTTATTTTTCCCAACCAGAAATTGTTATCCCTTAGACAATGGACAATAGGGCATTTGGCAGGCTTAATATTCCTTTATAAATCTATGAGCATGTAACAAGTGCCTACTACAGACCAGGCATTGGGATATAAACAGATAATTTTGTTGAACAGGGAAAGAAGGAGTTATTTATTGAAAACTGGCCACCATATAGTCTTACAAGGAAATTTCAGACTCGGTATAAACATGTAAATCCACAAAATGACATCTATAACTTGCAAATCTAATTTTAAAAGATAACCTTAAACGTACAAGACATACAACACTCCTGTAAATATGATAGAAGATAAACAGATATGGCAGGCAGTGAGGCATAGTGATAGAATCCTGGCCTGGAGTCAGGAAAACCTGGGTTCAAGCTCTGTCTAAGACACTTAGTAGTTATGTGACCCTGGGCAGCTTCCATTTTTGACTTAAATAATTTATTTAAATAAGTTATATTTGAGTTGTCTTAATAGCCATCTTATTTTTCCTTTTTTCTTCTAGATTTTAATTAAGTTTGCTATATTTGGTGCTCTGACTATATACATGTAGATGATTCAGGGATCACTGGCATCAGTACTGGATCTTTTCCTGTCTGCTAAACTATAATCCAATTTATTTTTTTTTGTGATGATATTTGGTCTCACTGTATCTATTACTTTCCTATTTTTTCTCAGGGAAAGTACTTTTGATGTATAGATTTGAGATTTACATGTTGTCTACAAGTCTTTGGCCTCTCTCATTCTTTACTACTTAATTGTATTTTCTGACGTAGTTTTTGCTGCCCTTACCTATGTCCATCTTTACACTGAAATTACCAAGTATCAAAATGTTGTAGTAGTTGTTTCGTTTCTGACTTTTCATGATCCCATTTGGGGTTTTCTCAGCAAAGATACTTGAGTGGTTTGCCATTTCTTTCTTTAGCTCATTTTATAGGTGAGGGCTAAGTGACTTGCCCAAGGTTACACAACTAGGCTGGATTTGAACTCAGGAAGATGAATCTTCCTGACTCCAGATCTAGAGTTCTATCCATTGACTCACCTATTATTTAATTTGGAGGATCTTCCTGAGTTCCTTATTGAATTTTCCTACTTCTTCATCTTCTGAAACAGATGTTGGATAAATTACAATTATTTTCGTGGTGGTATTTTTGCAAATAATTTTTATGAATAGTAAAATATGTGATGGTGAAATGTTCTATGAAGCAATGTTTCATGCTGCTTTTGATGTACATAAAAATCAATTCTGCCAATTCCTTTGTTTTCTCCTCTAAAGAGAAGCCATGAAACATCATTTCATTTATTTGCAATTTCCTTCTTTCCTCTGGTTTTGTTTATAGTGAGAATGTCAAGATTGATGAAATTCAGGTCCTCTAGTAGTATGGCCATTGGTTGGTTATTGGACAAAGATCACACATTTAGAGTACCAATAGCTAAACCAATGTTTTAGATCACTCAAAAATTGTAAATTCTTAACATCCCCTGCTTCCTTTTCTGCCACTATCTTTGCAAAAGTGGAAGTGATCATAAGATCATAGGTTCAGAATTAGAAGGCACCATAGAGGATATCTAATACAACCTCCTCATTTTATATATTTATGACTTGAAGCCTGAGGGATGAAGTAATTTGTCCAAAGATACCTACCTTGTACATGTCAGAATGAGAATTCAAACCCAGGTCCTTTGATAGGACTGAGGGACATTTGATATTTTTATTTGTTTAATGAATGGCCTTGTCCAAAGAATTCATCCCCAAGTGACTGGGCAATTGGTGATGAGCTCTTAGTGCTTAGCGAGGCAGTGCTTTTCAAAAGGCAGACAAGTCTGTTTGCACCACTCTTCTTAAAGCCTTTGCATCATGGTGAAAGTGTCCGGAGCTTGTGCTCTCTTAACATAGCCTTTGAGAAGCCAGTATCTTCTCTACAAGGCCGGACGTCATAGTAGGAAACTGTGGAGGAAGACTGTTATTACTACTAATAATATAACTAACAATAAATAAGAACTATAATTACCAATAATAACATATTTGTACAGTATTATACTTCTTAAGGTGTGTTGACATACATCATGCCACTTGACCCTCATAACTCCATCAGTCTCACAAGATTATAGTTTGTAAAGTATGTTATAAACATTAAAGCATTATATACATGTGAGTTATTACTAATTATTGTTATTTATAAGGCTAGGTCAGGTTTTAGGGATAAAGAAAATGAGATTTAGATTAAATAACTTGACTACAGTCACATAGATAATTAGTGACAACAGAATAGAACTTCAACTTAGATCTTTTGACTTATAATTTGGTGTATTTTCTGTTAGTTGGGGTTATTTTTTATTCTCATTCATGATACTGTGCTGAATAAGATATTTCTCCAAAGCAACTGATTTCATTCATTCATGATGTTGAATTTCATTAATTCATCAATTCATTCATTCATTTGTTGAGCAGACAGTTGTTCAGTATCTCTTATATGTGAGCCACTTTGATAGGCATTGTGGAAGAAACAAGGTTGATATAGTTCCTGCACTCTGTGCACTTAGAATATAGCAGAAGAGGTGAGCCATACACAAATAAATATATAGCAAGGATGTGGTTGGAGGAAGGACTAGCAAAGCTTGATATTTTGGATCATCATTTCAGGCATTGAGGTCACCAAATGCAAGGGACAGAACAGAGAGAGGCAATGTGACACAGATGGTCATCAATCAAGGTAGGTTCAGGAGGTTGTTAAATTACAGAAAAAAGAGGGTAGGAAGGGAGTGGTATAAACATTTGAAATGGGATCTAAACAAGATACTATTGAGAGACACATTTTGGAGATGACCTCTCCAGTGCTGATTTATTTCTTCTTTGAATTGGAGACAATGGACAAAGGTTTGGCTCACTCATATAAATTCTAGGGTGAATTTGGCAACTATTTTCATTCATTGTCTTTATGTCATGTCAAATAAACCTAGACTCCTGAAGAGCATTCCTCTTGGGATGAGAGTGATTTCAGAGAGGGCACAGCCAGATACCTGTACATTAGGCAGAATTTGTCATAGATCATTTAAAATGTATTAGCAGCTGAGCGGTGGGCAGAACAACAGAATGGCTACCAATTGACAAGGTACCAGAGGAATGTGGGCACAGTACACCTCCATCAAACTTACCAGGGGTAAGTGGTCAGGAAAACACCTAGACACAGATGAAAGAAACATGCCCAGAAACTCAATCTTTTCCAACCAAGCTGCTTAGCCACAATTGAGAGTCCTACCTTATGCCTTACTTTCTCACACACAGTCTCTCAGAAACTGGAGAATTGTGTCTTCCAGTTTCAGAACCTACACAGGCAGCGCTGTTAATGACGTTCTCCTTTAAATAGATTGGAAAAATATAGCTCAGGCTAGAAATGCTGTTGTAATTATCCATTACTCCATTCCAGACCATGTCCTGCTCTGTGGTGTTAAGGACCATTGTTCTTAGTTATTGGTCCTACTTGCTGTCTAAAGCTGGTGTTGCTATGTGTTGTTTAAAGTGAGGACATAGACACACACAGACACACACAGACACACAGACACACAGACACACACACACACACACACACCCAGAGCTTTTTCCAAGTTATAATTAGTGGTTCTTATCATTCTGCACATAAATGAGCCAACTCCTGTTATAATATCTCTGAAGAACTCCTAGAATACGAGCTCAGAGAAGAAAAGATATGTGATAGTTTCGGGATTTCCTTTGGTGTCTGGCACAGTGCCTTATAGAGAACAGACTTTAAAGAACTTTTTGTTGGGTGAAGTCCTTATACTGTATTGTAATTTTCTGTTTGAACTATTACTTGAAATAAGTGGGTTCTTTTTGGGAGCTAGGGAATTTTATGATTACATAGCACTCATTCCTGTACTTTCCAGCCCATGTAATCCCTTTGGAAAAATTAAAGTCAAGATTGTATTTGGCCATCTTGGTAACATAGTAGTGTATACCTTTAATCCCTGCTGCCAGGGAGGCTGAAACTGGTGGATCACTTAATCTTGGAGATCTGAGCTGCCATGGGCTTAAGCTGATCAAGTGTTTGTACCAAGTCTGGTACTAATATGGTAAGCCTCCACATGTGAGGATCCACAAGGTTGCTTAAGGAGGGGCGAATAGGTTCAGGTAGGCAATGCTCACCAATAATGGAACTGGGCCAATGAGTGGCTATGAACTTCCAGCCTGGGTGAGATGGGGAGACACAATCTGAAGAAAAAGAGGATGGTATTTCTGATTATAAGCCTAGCTTTCCTAGAGTTGGGTACGCAGATTTTAAATAGGGTATTACTGACACTGAAGACTGAAGAAGGTACTAGAAACTCTCTATAATACAAATAATAGTTTAGGGTTGAGTATAACAAGGATATAGAACTTATGTGGATAACAATTGTTTTGGCAGTGTTATTTAAACATTGTTGCATTACGTAGGCCATAAACATAAAGAAACACACTGGATCTTCACTAAATTCAGTAAAGATCAAGTGTGTTTCTTTATCTCCTTTGTCTGGTATCACACCAGGCAATTGTAGTCTGTGCCAATGCAATGATGCTACTAACCTGTTGATGGGAAGTGCCCATAGTTTCCTCCCCAAAGCACAAATTTTGCTTCATAGTCTTTTTTCTTTGTAAAATCTCAAAGATAAGCTCAGGGAGACTTTTTACATCAAAGTAAGGAGATCCATCAGTTATAGAATCTTATTTGGAAGAGGCTTTAGAGGTTGGACCAATTCGTTTTTAGTGACTCCTATGAAGAATACATGCTCGCATTTCTATTGTGGAGGCAAATTGGTCACATTGAGAAGAGTGGGTAGTATCTCTATAGGAGCTACTAATTTTGAGGCACACAAACAGTGAGGTAATTTAAGCAAGAAATGTCTTAGTGTCGATAGCATAAAGATATTGGAGGATGGTTAACAAGAGATTTTTTTTTTCTCTAACAGTCATTGTGGAACTAAATTATTCAAAAAAATATTGTCCCCTAACTACGGATTTTTAACCATTTTTGGAGGGCCCTTTTGGTAGTCTAATGAGGCCTTTGAGCCCCTTCTCATATTTCTGATTTTAAATGAATAAAATAAAAGTTAGCAGAAATCAACTACATTTATCATAATATTTAAATAAGGTCATAGAGCCCTAGCCCCTGCCCTTCAGAGAAGTCTTTTGGGGAACCAGCTTATATCTTGAAACTGCTGCTTCTGCTATGCTGTTCAAAAACATTTTGAAATTCATTGATTAGAATTGCTTTCATAATCTGTGGCAAATATTTTTGAGTATTCATAAAGATGGAAAATCTTCATTCATATAGGGTAGATTTGAATTCTGAAAATAACCAAGTCATTTGGAGCCAAATCTGATGGATGCTTAAGTCGGGCACTAGTGTTTTTGTTTAAAGAAAAGTGACTGTAAAGTTGTTCAGTTGTTTCAGTTGCATCCAACTCTTTATGACCCCATTTGGGGTTTTCTTGGCAAAGATCCTGGAGTGGTTTGCCATTTCATTTTCCAGCATCTTTTACAGATGAAGAAACTGAGGCAAATAGGGTTAAGTGACTTGTTCAGGGTCACATAGCTAGTAAGTGTCTGAGGTCAAATTTGAAATTAAGAAGATGAGCCTTCCTGGCTCCAGGCCCAACACTCTAAGCTTAGATCAAAGAAGATCTGGATTCAAGTCTTGACTTGTGTGACTCTGGACAAATTACTTAACCTCTCATTGCCCCAGGTAAATCTCTAAGACTTTAAATTACAGACAAGTTGGTGATTTTTATCAGTGGAGAGAGATTTTATACTAAAAATTTCTAACACCATTAAAATAATGCTTAGCCCAATAACTGACACATAGGAATCACTTACTAAATGGTTGTTGACCAATTAAGTTAGGCATAGATAGTCTAAAAGTTGTGATTTTCAGTCATCTCTGCCTCTTTTTCTACCATTCCATTGTCATCACTACTTTGTTTCATGGGTTGTCGTAGAGGAGAATTCCTCATCTAGTGGTGAGCCTATTGGTGGTGAAACACTTTTAAAACTGTGGGAATTAGAAGATGGCAGCTGGAAAACAGGGACTTGCTTAAGCTCCCCAACAGGTCCCTCCAAACATCTATAAAATGGCTCAACCAAATTCTAGAGCTGCGGAACCCACAAAATAGCAAAGGGAAGCAGGGTTCCAGCCCAGGACAGCCTGGATGGTCACTGGGAAGGGTCTATCACACGGAGCTGGGAGTGGAGCAGAGCAGAGCCCTGCATGGGCCGTACCAAGACCAACCAGACCAGGAGCCGGGCGGAACAGGTGTAGCGCCCTGAATCAGTGAGCTGTGGCAGTTAGCAGCCTTCTCAGCCCACTAACACCAAAGACAACAGAGAAGGTTAGTGGGAAAAGCTGCTGGGACAGAGTGAAAAGAGTTCTTGGTCAGCCACTGCCCTGGGGGCAGTGGAGGTGGTATAGCTCTAAGGCTGCTTCCAGAGCTGCAGCTGCAGTTGCCTCTGGCCCCAGGCCCACCTGGTGGGAGGAATTAAGCTACATATTAGAGCAGGAGTGCAAATCCTACTTTGCCCTGCCTGGATCTGGGCCACAATCCTGGTTGGCAGTTCTTGGGGGAGAAGGAGTGCTGGTGTGACAGAGCTTGTTGTGTACCTTTGAAAACAACAGTGCAGCCCCTCAAGCTTGGGACAAAGTACTCTCTACTCTACAAGCAGTCATACCCTGATGAAAAGCTCAAGGGTCAAATAGTTGGCTGGGAACATGAACAGGAAGCAAAAATGGTCTCAGATTCAGACTCAGATTTTGGAATCTTTTTTTGGTGACAAAGAAGACCAAAACATACAGCCAGAAGAAGAGACTACATCAAAAGTCTCCAAGAAAAATATGAATTTGTCTCAGGCCATGGAAGAGCTCAAAAAGGATTTGGAAAAGTAAGAAAAGTAGAGGAAAAATTGGAAAGACAAATGGGAGTGACGTGAGAAAACCATGAAAAACAAGTCAATGACTGGCTAAAGGAAACTCAAAAAATACTGAAGAAAATAACACCTTAAAAACAGACTAACTCAAATGGCAAAAGAGCTCCAAAAAGCCAATGAGGATAAGAATGCCTTGAAAGGCAGAATTAGCCAAATGAAAAAGGAGGTCCAAAAGACCACTAGCAGAAACTAGTGACTTTATGAGAAGTCAAGATGTTATAAAACATTACCAAAGGAATGAAAAAATGGAAGACAATGTGAGCTATCTCATTGGAAAAACCAATGATCTGGAGAACAGATTCAGGAGAGATAATTTAAAAATTATTGGACTACCTGAAAGCCATGATCAAAAAAGAGCCTAGATATCATCTTTCAAGAAATCATTGAAGAGAACTGCCCTGATATTCTAGAGCCAGAGGGTAAAATAGAAATTGAAAGAATCCACAGATTGCCTCCTGACAAAGATCACCAAAAGAAAACTCCTAGGAACATTGTCACCAAATTCCAGAGCTCCCAAGTCAAGGAGAAAATATTGCAAGCAGCCAGAAAGAAACAATTTGAGTATTGTGGGAACACAATCAGGATAACACAAGATCTAGCAGCTTTTACATTAAGGGATTGAAGGGCTTGAAATGTGATATTCTAGAGATCAATGGAGCTAGGATTAAAACCAAGAATCACCTACCCAGTAAAAGTGAGTATCATGCTCCAAGGCAAAATATGGGTTTTCAATAAAATAGAGGACTTTCAAGCTTTCTCAGTGAAAAGACCAGAGCTGAATAGAAAATTTTACTTTCAAACACAAGAATCAAGAGAAGCATGAAAGGGTAAACAAAAAAAGAGAAACCATAAGGGACTTACTAAAGTTGAACTGTTTTGTTTACATTCCTATATGGAAAGATGATGTGTATAATACATGAGACCTCAGTATTAGGGTAGCTGAAGGGAATATACATATATAGAGAGACAGAGGGCACAGGGTGAGTTGAATATGAAGGGATGATATCTAAAACAATAAAATCAAATTAAGGGATGAGAGAAGAACATATTGAGAGAGGGAGAAAGGGAGAGACAGAATGGGGTAAATTATCTCACATAAAAGTAGCAAGAAAAAGCAGTTCATTGGAAGAGGAGAGGGGACAGGGGAATGAGTGAATCTTGCTCTCATTGGATTTGACTTGAGGAGAGAATAACATACACACTCAATTGGGCATCTTACCCCACAGGAAGGAAGGAGGAAGGGAATAAAAAAGAGGAGATGATAGAAGGGAGGGCAGATGGGGGAGGAGGTAATCAAAAGCAAGCACTTTCAAAAAGGGACAGGGTCAAGAGAGAAAATTGAGTAAAGGGGGATACGACAGCAGGGAGCAAAATATAGTTAGTCTTTCATAACATGAGTATTGTGAAAGGGTTTTACCTAATGATACACATGTGGCCTATGTTGAATTGCTTGCCTTCTTAGGGAGGGTGGGCGGGGAGGGAAGAGGGGAGAGGATTTGGAACTCAAAGTTTTAAAAGCAGATGTTCAAAAAAAAGGTGTTTTTGCATGCAAATGGGGCATAGAAACCTTTCTTGCCCTACAGGAAAGTAAGGGAAAAGGGGATTGGGGGGAGTGGAATGACAGAAGGGAGGGCTGACTGGGGAATGGGGCAATCAGAATATATGCCATCTTGGAGTGGGGGGGAGGGTAGAAATGGGGAGAAAATTTGTAATTCAAAATCTTGTGGGAATCAATGCTGAAAACTAAAAATATTAAATAAATAATAATAACATAAAAAAAGATACAAAAAAAATGTGATAACTAGGTTGGACGTTGGGCAGCAGAGAGAGGCTCTTGTTTTCCTTGTAGCTGGAGACCTTCAGCCTGGTAGAAAACTCCAGCTTTACTTTCTTCCCCATATTGATCTCTTGGAGAACTAGTTCAACTCTACACTTGCATCTCTTGCTCCCTTATGCTATTGCCAATCATACTTTGCCATGAATTGTCTCTACCCTCCACCATCTTACCTGCTATTTGTGTGCTGCTGAACAGAACAAGAGAAAACCACAAAACTGCTAACCAAGACTGCTATAAATTTATGTACATAATGTAAACTGGTCCCTCACTTTAGCAAGGCAATCCTTTTACATCGCCCTAATTGGTTCCCTATCCCACTCCTCATAGTGGCAATTCTAAACCTTTTCATCCCTCCCTAGCCTTCCTTTTGTGGCCCTTCCACCTGCCCTTTCAGCTGAAGACCTTGCCTCATACTTCATTGAAAAAATTGAGTACCGAGAGCTCCCTCTTCTCCTTTCCTCTTCATCTCGCATCGCTCAGATGTCTTCCCCTACTGTCCCCTCCTTCATCCCATCTCACACTGAGATGTTGCTCTTTCCTTGTCAAGTCAAACCCTTCTACTTGTGCCCTTGATCCCAACCTATCCCATCTTCTTCAGCAGATTATCCTTCTACCTCTGTCATCCATACTCTTTCACTGATATAATCTCTTCCTATCTTTTTGACTTTTTCCCTGCTGCCCACAACTATGTTTTCCCATCCTTAAACAAACCCTCACTTGATGCAACCATTACCAGTAGCCATCATACTATATATATTTTTCATTTCATGGCTAAACTTCACTTGAAAGCCATCTATAACTGGTGTCTCCATTTCCTCTCTTCTCATTCTCATCTAAACCCTCTACATTCTGATTTCCAATTTCTTTAGCCAACCGAAACTACTCCTTTCAAAGTTTCTAATGATCATTTAATCACCAAATCTAATAGTCTTTCCCCCAAACTCATCTTTCTATAATATTTCCATTTTTGACAGTATCAATCACCCATTTCTCCTGAATTGTCTCTTCTCTTCATGTTTTTGTGACACTTCTCTCCTGTTTCTAATGTCTCTCTGACCATTCTTGTTTCCTTTGCTGGATTTTCCTTTAAGCCATATTCATTAACCATGAGTATCTCCCAAGGATCTGTCTTCAACCTTTTTCTTCTCCCTGTAAACTGTGCTTGCTGATTTCATCAGCTCTTATGGGTTTGGTTATCATCTCTATGCAGATTTTTCTTGCATCTATTTATCTAGTCCTAAGCTCTTTCATGTCCTCCAGTCTTATGTCACCAGCTGCCTTTTGGGTATCTCAAACTGTATGTCCCACAGATGTCCCCAAAACAACACACCCATAAAAGAATTAATTCTCTCCTCTCCCTTTCGAATTTTCCTATTATTGTGGAGGGCACCAACATCTTCCTGCTCACCCAGGCTCCCATTCTTTGCATCATCTTTAACTTCTCCCTTGTAGCCACCCTAGATCTTGTCTTTTCTATTTTCACAACATCTCCCACCAATGTCCCTTTTTCTCCACTCACAAAGCCACCAGTCCTGGTGAAGACTCTCATCACCTCAAACCTGGACTATTGCAGTAGTCTTCTGGTTGGCCTCCCTGCCTCAAGTATCTCCCACTTCAGTCCATCCTCTATTCAGCTGCCAAAAGGATTTTTCTAAAGTATACTAGGTCTGACCGTGTTACTCTCCCACTCAATAAACTCTTGTGGTTCCCTATTGCTTCCAATATCAAATATAAAGCCTACTGTTTGCTTTTAAAGTTCTTAACACCTAGGATCACCCACTGTGTGCTCTACAATCCAGTGACACATCTTTTTGCTGTTCCTTGCAGACAACACTTCATCTCTGAACTCTTGCCTTTTTATTGGGTATCAGCTAGGTGGCACGGTAGATGTAATGCTGGACCTGGAGTCAGGAAGATCTAAGTTTGAATTCTGCCTCAGACTTGTACTGTGTGACCCTGGGCAAACCACTTAACTTCAAGCTGCCTTAGTTTCTCATCTGTTAAAATGGGCATAATAACAGGAACAACCTTGTAGGGTTGTTGTGAGGATCAAATGAAATGATACATTTGTAGAGTGCTTTGAAAACCTTAAAATCCTATATAAATACTTCCTCTTTATCTCTGCCTCCTGGCTTTCCTTCAGTTGTTTTTCAGTTGTGTCTGACTCTTTGTGACTTCATTTGGGGTTTTCTTGGCAAAGATTCTGGGGTGGTTTGCCATTTCCTTTTCCAGCTCATTTGACAGATGAGGAAACTGAAGCAAACAAGGTTAAATGACTTGCTCAGAGTAACACAGCTAATCAGTGACTGAGACCAGATTTGAACTCAGAAAGATGAATCTTCCTGACTCCAGGTCTGACACTCTATCAACTGTATCACCAAGGTGCTCCCTGGTTTTCCTAGTTTCCTTCGAAACTCAGCTAAAATACCACCTTCTGTGAGAGCCTTTCCTAGTGTCTTCCCTCTGGCCTCCTTCACTGCTAGCACTTTCCCTCTGAGGTAACTCCTCATATATACTGTATATATATTACATATAGATAATTGTTTACATTTTTCCATTACAATTTAAAATCCTTGAGAGGAAGGACTATTTTTTTTTGCCATTTTCTGTATCTCTTGCATTTAGCACAGTGCCTGGCGCACAGCACATGATAAATAAATGAGGCTGACCAATCTTACTCATTACAAACAATAAATGCTGTTTGGGTTGATTGATTTATTGTAGTCATACCTAATGTGAAATGTAAGAATAAGGAAATTATTTTTTGGAAAGGTATATGTATGTTTCAGCTAACATTCATTAATCAGTTAATCATCTATCAATAATTATAAAATTATATTGTGCCTCTGTTGGCCCCAATGGCTGGAAAGGCAGCATAATGTAGGGAAAGGAACGATGGACCTAGAGTCAGGAGAGACCTGGGTTCTAACCTTGGTCCACATGCTTACTACTTGTGTAGGCTTGAGTAAGTTACTTAATTTTACTGGATCTTATTTTCTTCATCTGTAAAATGAGGCAATAATAAAATTTGTCTATATCAAAACTATATCATAAGGTTGTTATAAGGAATACACTGTATAAGTTACTATAGATGACCTAGATTTGTTATTTCCTTCATATAGGAAACTTCTTGAATGAAAACTCCCTTAAATGACGTAGCATGGTAACTAACCCTCAATTTATAGTTTTAAAAAATTGGTTGGGACACCAAGAGGTTAATTTGTCTGTGGTCACGAAGAATATACCAGAAGTAAGACTTGAACCTGTTTTCCTCACACCGAGTCTGGTTCTCTAACTACTTCGCACACTACTTCATAATGCTGATAATTAATAATTAGCTTTAGAGAGGCAAAAAGATATTCAGGACAAAATGAATCACTTTTCCAGACTCAAACACTATTCTAGTGGGCTAACAATCCCCAAGGAACATAATATCTCCACCCAGATAAGTAAACCATTAGGGTGAATAAAGAGGGGTCTATATAGAAAAATAGGGACTTATTGTTGGTGGGCATTAACTGGATAATTTTTATTTGAATTGGGTCCCTGATTTCTCTTTTTTCTTGAGGAGCAAAGGCAGGGCCATTGAGGTTAAGTGACTTGTCCAAGATCACACAGCTAGTAAATGTGTCAAGTGTCTGAGGTCAGGGCCAGTGCTCTACTCACTGCGCCACCTAGCTTCCCCTGCAGTCCATGATTTCATTGACAAAGTGTACTCCTGTTTAAGAAACTACCTTTCCCAATGTAGATGGCCACCTACTCTGTAATTATAGTCTTGTGAGAGTTGCTTAGGGAATATTGATAGATTAAGTGTCTTCCCTAGGGTCATATAGTTGATACATAACAAAGGTAGAACTTGAACTCAGGCCTTCTTCACTTTGAGGTCAGCTCTGTATTCACTAGTACTTTGCTTCATAATCTGACAATATGTACATATAATATATATGTATACATATGCATATATACATACAACTTACACATATACATACAAATATCCTAAACCGAAGGTACTTGCAACATTTGGTATGTTATTTTCTGTCTCTCTCCCTCCACTGACCCTCTCTCTCCTTCCTCACTCCCTTCCCCTCCTCCTCAGTGTGGTTTTCAGCTCAATGTTTTACCCTCAACAACTAACCTCTTTTTAAAGTAGATGCCATATACTACAGCATTCTCTCTTGACCCTCATCACCATAATCTACTCGTTTCCACTATACTACTCATATCCCTCCATATCTTCGTCATGGATTTATCTTGCTCCTCTGTACCTTGTTCTCAAATGTTCTTGATGACTTCAGTATTTATTTTGGTGACCATTCCAACCATCCGGTCTCACAGTTCTTTCACCTCTATTAATCTTTATCTACACTTCAGTCATCTACCAGCATGGCCACACCTTGAACCTGGTCGTTTATCACTTGAAATTATAGGATCTCGAGTTCCAACATTCCCTTCTCTTATTACACCACCCTTACCTCCCACTGTAATCCTGAATAATGTGATCTTTACTAACATTTTGACCTTGACCCCTACGTACTCTCCAGGGCTCAATCGATGAAAGATAGGCTGGATCTGTGACAGTAAGAATCCAGAGATTCAGATGGATCCACTTTTGTAGATCAGAAAATCCAGGTTAACTCTAAGAGCTGTCACTAGAAGGAAATCTAGATAGGTTATTTGAGTATCAGAGGAGCATTATAACCATAGCACATATTTCTATAATCCTTAATTGTCTACAAAATACTATCCTTCAGCAGTCATATGACATAGGAAATGTAAATATTATCATTCTCATTTTGTAGATGAGGGAATTGTGACTCATGGGTACAAAATGACTTTCCCAAGGTCTTATTGCTAACTGGCACATAATTTCAAAGTTTACTGACTTCATGTACAGTGATCATTTCCATCTCAGTAGTTGATGGGCATCTATCATCCAAGCGTTTGGCATCAGGGAGGCCGTTGGAGGTTGGTGTTCTGGCACATGGATAGCATTCAGTGTTAGTGTACTGAAGTGACAAGCAATAAATAGGGAATGGTCTGCATGGGCAGGAGGGAAGGTGGGCAATAGGTGTCAAAGACTCAGATACATTGACTGGGATCTCATCCTTGGGAAAACTAGGGAGAAATGGAAGAACCCTGATTTGTTGAAGAATAGAGATATGGGGTACAATGTCAAGAGAGGGATTTAGGCAGAGGCAACAGAATGAGACCCAGTACTGGGACTGGTGTGTATGTCTTAGTCACAGAGCCACTAGCAGCTAGGTTGTATTGCATCTCCATTGCTGACATACGGGAGTGATGTTTAGCTGGAAGATTTAAAGAGGAAAAAGAATGGTAGCTTTTCACCGTCTTTTGGAATATATAATGAAAAGGTCTGTCAGGTACAGCTCAGGATGCACCTCTGTTATGGTGATTACTCTGAGATTCTGTCTCAAAACCCTAGAGTGATGAGGTAGATTGTTGGATCGATTGTTAGAACCAGGGTGCAAGGTCAGAGAAGGACCAACAGTAAAGGTTGCTTGATTGCTGTTAGATCACCTGTACTGTACATTCCTGGACCCTTCCAACTCTTTAGTTTGGGCTTCAATGGATCTCAGGGTTGGGATAGTTTTAAGCCTGCAGAGGGGTGTGTGTGTGTGTGTGTGTGTGTGTGTGTGTGTGTGTGTGTGTGCACGTGCATGTGTTTGTGTGTGTGCACATGAACATGTGTGTGTCACAGGTCATGTAGACAATCTGCCCATCATACAGTCTATTAATTCCCATCATAGTTTCACTCATCTCTATACTCATTCTATATCTCTTGGTTAGCTCTGCCAAGGATTTTTGTGGCACTTTTGAATCCTTTGACTTTCTCTTTTGTCAATTCCAAGCCCTACCAAGCTAAAAAAAAGACTTTGTCTAAGTGTACCTGACTGATTTCTATGCTGGAGAGTAATAGAATTGTGCTGCATCGCTCTACTATAAACTTTTGCTACCCAGCCTTAGATGGGCTTTCACTGCTGTTTGGGCAAGGCTTTCATTGATCTATCATTATTATAATTTTTTTAATTGATATTTTCTATTTCTTACAGCACCATGGTATCCCATGTATCCCTCCCCTCCTCCCTCCCTGAAAGCCATCCCCTATGATAAATAATAATTTTCCTTGTATTGATTTTTATTTGATTCTCTATTGTACCTCCCCATAGCAGTTTTTTTTAATTAGTATTTTATTTCCCCCAGTTACATGTACAAATAATTTTAATATATTTTTCAAATTTTGAGTTCCACATTCTCTCCCTCTCTCCGCTCCCCTCCAATGAGAAGGCAAGCAATTTGACATAGGTTATGCATGTGTAGTCATGCAAAACACATTTCCATGTAACTCATGCTATGAAAGAAAACACAGACAAAAACCCTCCAAGAAAAACAAAGAGAAAGTATGCTTCAATCTGCCTTTAGATTCTACCAATTCTTTTTCCCTAGCAGTTGTTTCAAAACTTTTGCACTTGGCTAAAGGTAGGGAGAGGACAAGAAGTTGGCCTCAGGATCACAGGATTTCAAGCTAGAAGGGACCTTAAATATCAAATCAAGCCCAAATTCCTTATTTTGTTGCTGAGGCCAGTGAACTTGGCTATGAGATCTTACGAAAAGTCGCTACCTCTCTGGGCCTGAATTCCCTCATCTGTAAAATAGGGATTCAGACTCTAAATGGCTTGGATTTCTAAGGTCTCATTTATTTTTATATCCTGTGATCCTAAAACCAACTTTCTGCTCCTTTATCTCCATTTCCCAATACATGACATCAATACATAGTTTAGTGTGACGATAGAGGCTGTTCTCTGACAGTTCCCCAAACTTTTTCTGTGCCTTCCATTGTCTTGTCTTCTGTTAGAGAGCAAAGTAAGTTGCCTCTTTTTCAATGACTAGGAAAAGGATCTGATTGGCTCTTTGTGTAGGCATGGCCTCCTTCCTACTCTTTTCTATTCTTTCTTTCCCTCTCCTCTCTGCCACCCAAGCAAATGCTTTGGACCTGGTGAGTATCAATTACAGAAAGACAGAATCTTTAGAAAAATAAATTTAAGGAGAATTGTCTGGGGTTATCTCCATGAAGGTGATAATGAATTTTATTACCTACTATTATAGTGAATGTTTGCCAAAGGTGTTTGAGGCTTCAGCAATGACCAACAACTTTTCTGATTTGCTTTTGTAAATGTTATTTGCAGGATTGGATAGAGAGACAGGGAAGTGGAGAGAGATTTAGTGCTTGAAATGCACTTGTGAGAGAGCCCCAGAAAACCAGTCTGCAGAAGTGCAGAGCATTTGAATATCCTGCATTAATTGACACACATGTGTTACAGTCAGCTGCTTGAGCTTTGAGGATCTGAGCTACTGTGTGGCAAAGTCCCAAGGGTTCAGACTAACAAGGGTGACAAAAGATACTTTTTGTTTCTTTTTTTTTTCCTCTGGCACATGAGAAAGCCTGATCCCTGTTCCTGCTTCAACATCCACAAATAACTTGGTCCACGTAGTGTGAACACCTAGAGAAGAATATTGAGGATTTTCACAGAGTTTAATCTGACAATTGATTCTCCAGTTAATTCCTAAATGGATCACCAATTAGCACCATGGTTTCTAGGAAATTACAATATTTTGCATCATGATATTATGGCAGATTATGTATCATATAATTTTTTTTTCTCAATGAAACCCATACACAAACACACACACAAACTACAGATTTTTTTTTTTAGCTTGGCACTTACTCCTTCCCAACATTCCTTGACTGGTAATTTGATTCATTAAGAATATATTGAAACAAATATGATTACTAATGAAAAAAATTCCTTCTTTCCTCTCTCCTTCCCTCCCTCCCTCTCTTTTTCCTTCCTTTCTTTCTTCCTCCTTTCCTCCCTTTTCCCCTTCCTTCCTTCTTTCCTTCCTTCCTTCCTTTTTCTTTCTTTCTTTTTTTCTTTCTTTCTTCCTTTCTCTTCCTTCCTTCCTTCCTTCTTTCCTTCGTTCGTTCCTTCCTTCCTTCCTTCCTTCCTTCCTTCCTTCCTTCCTTCCTTCCTTCCTTCCTTCCTTCCCTTCCTTCCTTCCTTCCTTCCTTCCTTCCTTCTTTCTTTCTTTCTTTCTTTCTTTCTTTCTTTCTTTCTTTCTTTCTTTCTTTCTCTCTTTCCTTCCTTCCTTCTTTCTTTCACTGAGGCAAACAGGGTTAAGTGACTTCCACAGTGTCACACAGCTAGTAAGTGTCTGAACCTGGCTTTGAACTAATGAAGATGAATCTTCCTAATCCCAAGCCCCAGTGCTCTATATACTTTACTACCTAGCTGCCTGTAGTAGTAATAGTAGTAGTAGTAGCAGCAGCAGCCATACTACTAGTAGTAATTGTGGTGGTGGTGGAGGGAGAATAATAACTCCAATTATTAGTATGTTTCATGTACTGTTCTAAGCCCTGGGGACATAAAGAAAGGCAAAAGATAGTCCCCTGCTCTCAAGGGGCTCACAATCTAATGTGGAAGATAAAAAGCAAACAAATATTTACAAAGAAACGATATCTGATAAACAGGAAATAATTAACAGAGAGAAGGCAGTAGAATTAAGAAAGGCTTCCTGTAAAAGCTGAGATTTTCAATGGGATTTGAAGGAAGTCAGGGAACCCAACGGGAAGAGAAGAGATAGGAGAGAATCCCAGGCATGGAGGACAGCCAGAGAAAATGCTAGGAACTGAGAGATGAGATGTCTTGTTTATGGAACAACAAGGAAGTCACTGGATTGTCAGTGGATCATAGGGTACTTGGAGGGGGCAGTATAAGGTCTCAGAAGTCTGGAAAGGTGGAAGACTGGAAAGGCTAGATTATTAAGGGTTTTAAATGCTAAACAAAGGCTTTTGTATTTGATTCTGGAGATGATAGGGAGTCACTGGAGTTTACTGAGTATGAGAATGACATGGTCGGCCCAAGGTTGCCTAGTCAGTTGCACTGCAGTGACTGTGCTCAAAAGCCCGAGTTATCTGATTCAAGCCCACTGGTCCAACCTATTCATTATCTATATGAGAAAATTGAGGCACAGAAAGGGGGAGGCTATTTTTCCAAGGTCACACAGCTAATTAGTATTAGCTCTAGAATTGGAACTCAGGTTTTCTGACTATCATTCTAGTGTTCTTTCTGTTACTCTATGGATTCTTATTCTTGTTAATGTATGGGCCCCACCATTAGAAAATGATTTCTTTGAGAAAGTCGATGGCTACCATAAACTAATATTAATTCAGGGATTGATCATTCAGTTTATGAAATATCTAGAGCATGTGCTCCACTTCTTTTCAATTGCCTGCTTTTGGATCACTTATTAACAAGGAAATTAACAAGAACAAGAAATGATCACAAGGCCACAGAAAGGAGGTGCAACTCAAATTAGTATTTTTTCCTTAATTCTCAGCTGCGATGTGGAAAAGTCTTTGGTGGATAGAAAGGTTGAAATAAACCATTAAATAGCATGTATTGTGGATTTCAGTTCTCCATATAATGTGGTTCCTGTATTACCAGCAACAACCAAGAGTTGGCCATATGGGATCTGTCAGTTCTGTCCTCAAGATAAGAGCACTATTTTTAAAAATTGGGATCCAAGTCACAAATGAAATTAGGAATTCCCAGAGAGTGTAAATAAAGAGAACTTCTTCCTCCAATTGGTTTCAGAAAGGCTTACAAAAATGTTATTTACAAAAAGGCCATAGTTTTAGAGTCAGAAGGGAATTTTGAAACCATCTAGTCCAACAACTGTCCCATTTTAAAGATGAGAAAAGGCAGACTCGGGGAGGTCAAATAATTTGCCCAAGGTCATACAGGTACAAGCGACAAGCAGAATCTGAATCTAGCTCCTTTGATGTTTGAGTTATCGCAATCTGCACGATGCCAACCTAGCTCTCAAAGCCAATGTAGCCAGTGTTATCTTATCAGTATTCCTTACAGGGGTAACAGTGCAATGGAAAGGAAATTGATCTTGGAGTCAAAAGGCCTAAGTCTGAGTCCCCAGCTCCATCTGTTACCAACCATATGACCTTGGGAAAGTCATTCAACCTGGGCCTCAATTTTCTGATCTGCAAAATGGAGATAGCACCTAAGAGGAAAGCACTTTGCAAACCTAAAGCTCATGGAAATGTGAGCTATTTGGAATATACAGTGATCAGAATTGCTAGTTAGCCTTGACCAAAGGGGATGGGGCTCTGCTGTTACAAATTCTAGGTCTTGGTGGTTCCTTTCAAGGGCAGATGGTCATGAAGAAGTGGAGGGACAAGGTACATCTGGGAGTAAATTATGATTGGGCTGAAGAAAAAAATTGCACCTGGTATATCCTACCCAATACAACCAGTTTATACATTAACTAGACTTGTGACTGCATGAGAGTTTAATGGTTTTTATTCAGTTTCTGTATAGCCAGAGGACTTTTTCTCCATATTAATAAGCATTCCATTAATTTTCCATTGTTCTGAGGCTTATGGTGAGTCCTAAGATGATGCAGATCCAATAAAATTTCATTGATCCCACTGGAAAAATCCCTAAAGAAAGTCAACCCTCAAAAATCCCTCAGGTCAAAGCAGGAAGTGATGTCAGCGGCTTTAGTTTTGCTTCCAAACTTTTGTGTTTTCCTTGAGTTGGAAACTATTTTCTTTGTGTAATCTGAGGCACGAGCTTATGGGAATGACTGAAGACAAACATCTTGCAGTTTTTACTGAATATCGATTTATCATTCTTTGACACACGATTAACAATCTGTTGACCTATGTAAAAATTGGAGTGTGGGGTGGGGAGGGGAACATCTCATGCCTCCTTATCGATAAAACGCTCACACTGCATAGATACATGAGTACATTGGATTGAGCTTCTAGTGGTTAACACATTCAAGATCCTGCTTGTTGTCAATATCTGACCCAAAACCAATGATTCATGTTCCAAAGAAAATGCTGCTTTTATATATATTTTTTCAATCAGCCCAGCTCTCACCACAGGCCCAAGCTAGGCCCCCAACTGCTGTTCTACATCTGGGTGACATGAGAGATAATTGCAGGACTCTTACAGTTGTGATAAACTATGGTTTCTCCAGCTTTCCAGCTCTTTGAAGCTACAGACAGTTTCATGATAATTGATAATCTAATCTCTGTCCAGCTTTTTCCCCCTTCTTTTTTCCCCAGGCTCCCCTGTAAGAGCAAGAGGGGGAAATATGACAGCATGCGTATTGATTGCTTCATGTGGAGGTCACTGTGTGGGGACTGCACTTTTATCACAAGGTTCTTGTGAAAGGCAAAATCTTGGCACGAGCCTAATAATAACCA
Source organism: Trichosurus vulpecula (assembly GCF_011100635.1). Classification (NCBI taxonomy): domain Eukaryota; kingdom Metazoa; phylum Chordata; class Mammalia; order Diprotodontia; family Phalangeridae; genus Trichosurus; species Trichosurus vulpecula. The sequence continues at coordinate 198,491,876 of NC_050573.1, forward strand.
CTGAGTCCTACTTAAATATGGGGAGGGGAGAGGCGATCAGGGGAGGAAGGGAAAGAAACGATTTTTTATTCTTACTACCTCAAGGCTATACATGGCAATTACTATTGCGGAGGCAATAAAGAAGTTGTTAATTACAGGTTTTATGCCCTTGTAGCCCAAAGTAGGAAAGGAAGGACTAAAGGTTACAAAGTGGTACTAGAAAAAAAATACAAGTTATAGGTGATTTCTTTTTTCTTGTTTAGTGGAATAGTTTAATTAATAGCCAAGCTTAGCTTGATGAAGAGAACTCTTAGAAGAGAGATCTTATTCGAATAACTCCATTCGTCTATCTAGTTGCAAATTTGCTTTGTTCTCCCTAACTAGCCACTCTATTTTATTTTTCTTAATTATCTCTTGAAATGTTTCAGATGGGTGACCCTGGAGAGGCAGAGTGGTCTTGCAGACAAAATTCTGAATTTAGGGTCAAGAAAACTTGAGTTCAAATCCTCCTTCTGATATTAGTTGTTTGATGATGGGAAGGACATAAATCCTCTGAGCCTCAGTTTCCTTATCTCGAAAACTAGTTAATGATACCTGTAGTTCCTACCTCATAGAGTTGTTGTGAGGCTTAAATGAGATATTGCATATAAAGCACTTTGCAAAACATAGTATTATGCAAATGCCAGCGGTTTTTAGGTGCTAAACTACATCCTCTCAGCAGCTTTTGGGATGGAGGATAGCATAATATAGTGGAAAAGAAGAAGAGATTTGGACTTGTACGACTTGGGATCAAATACTGTTTATTCCCTACTATTGGCCTTTGATGGCTGCAGTTTTTTTCATCTATAAAATGGTGTGTGTGTGTATGTGTGTGTGCATGTGTATGTATGTGCATGTGCAGTACAACATTGAATAAAAAATAGGGAAGACAACATGGATGAAGGTATAGAGGTAAGAGGTTCTTGTGGGATATTGAAGGGACCACCCTAGGGGATAAACTTAGAAGGTATATGTTTGGGAGTAGTGTGGGAAATAAAATTTTTGTTTGGATGTGGTAAGAAGTAGGGAATCATTGAATATTTTAAAACTGGAATTTAATGGAATGAACTCAAAGAAATTACTTTGCATGTTTTTCTTATTTACTTGTCTTCTTACATATATTGTATCCCTTCTAATTCCCTCCCCCCAGCTACTTCCAGTCCCTTTAGGAAAGCAATCTCTCAGAGGGCAAACTCTTTCCTTAACTGTCTTGTCCTCTTCTGTCCTCTCTTCTCCTTTCTCTCTTCTCCTCTCCCCTACCCTCCAAATTAAAAATGGAAACATTTAAGATTGATTTGGAAGCAGAATTCAGGATAAAAGAAAACACACATTTCCATTTTACAAATGCGCTTTCTGCAAAGAGAAAACTGTCTTAAGTAAGCACATCCACAGGAGACATAGGATTAGAATGAGTCTCTCTGGTTTGTGTTAAAAATGTTCTCTGAATTATACCACACTGTCTCTTTGTAATTTATAAATTAGACTTAAAATGAAGCCTGGAATGTATGTAGCTTCCTTTTTGTAACAACTGCTTTTGTAGTTCTGAATGCTTAGTACCAGTTTTCTTGTATCCTCATAGATTTTTAGTGGAAAAAATACTTCATAAGAGAATGTATAAACATAAAGAGTAGACGTAGTAGCGTGTGATATCTTTGTAAACATCGTGAAGAGCCCCCCAAAACAAGACATTAGCAGTGCTGTTCAGCTTATGAAATCCTTTATGTGAGTTATCTTTTTTATTCCTCATAATGACCTCTGCGAATTTTATTAATCCCATTTTAAACATGGGGACATTGAGGATCAGAGATGGTGAGTGACTTGCCCATGGCTTCTTAGCTAGTGAGTGGCAGAGTTATGACTCAGTCAGCCCTTGTGACACCAAGTTTATTGAGCGTTCTTTCCATTGATAAAGAGGATAATGCCCACCCTGCCTATCCTGTAGGTTTGTTGTGAAGATCACAGAAAATGATGCATGAGAATGTGTTCAGTAAATTTAAAGCTCTATACAAATGTAGGCTACTTATTAAAAAAAAAGTCACTGTTATTTGCTCTCCCTTGAAGGGAGAACTCAGAGTTTGATTTTTCTCTTAGTATTGTAATTTATTCTGTATCAGTTTATACTAATCTTCTTGTTTTTCTTTGAATTCCTTGTATTTACAATTTCTTGGACCAGGCCTGTGATTTCATTGAGGTAGGAACTCCCTCACCCTCCACCCCAGGAAGTTCCCTCAAAACAATACGAATCAAAACTGTTCTTCAACTTCTATCTTTTACAGTTGCCTGGGACACTGAGAGGTTAGGTGACCTGTCCAGGGTCACAAAGGAAGTATGCCAGAAGTAGAAATGGAACTGAACTCTTTTTGATTTCAAAGTCAACTTTCTACCCACTATGCCAGTATTGTCTCTCTGCCATGATTTCTTGTTGCAAATACTATTTCTTTACGTTGATATACTGTAGTTTTCCAGCTATTTCTTAATCCATGAAACTCACTTTGTTTCTAGTCCTTTGCTACCATGAAGAGTGCCACAATAGCCATAATTTTGGCATGGCTGGGTCTTTTTTCTCTATTGGACTTCATTTGGGAATTAGAGGTGTGTTAGAATCAGCTTATACTAGCTTGTAAGAGTTGATAATTAAATCTTCAAAGTGAGCATTTATACCCTGGAAATTGACAAACATTCCAAATCAGGGCTTGATCTATGGTATTGTTGATTGTCTAGAATTAAGACAGTAAGAAAACGTTAGTAATATAGATTGAACTTAAAAGTGTGTCGTATGTACAGCTCCCTCCCCCCCCAGAGAGCTGATGGTTAAACACATGCCAGGATACCCCATATGCCCACTAGTGGAACTCCTGGGACAAAGCATATGGATAGTTTAGTCATTTTCCTGGTTTAACTCCAAATTTATATACAAAAAATGATTGGGCCAACTCATATTTCCACTGAGAATGTACTTAGGATTCCCATATTCTCCCAGCCCTTCTGAAATTATTGGTTTCCATTTTAAAAATATCCGATAATTTACATGGTTTAATAGGAAAACTCAGAATTTTCATTAGCATTTCTCTTGCTATTTGGATTTGGAACATTTTTCCATATGTTCGTTTATAGATCTCAATTCTTTTGAAAGCTGTTCATATCATTTGAACACTTTTCTGCTGTGAATGACTACATGAAACTGTTACATATTTGTGTCGATTCCCTGTATGACTCAGATAACAGATTTTTATCAGTGGTATTTGATGCTCATTTTTTTTTCTCCTTTTACAACAACCTTTTATAATCTCCATTTCCTTTGGCTTTCATTAAACCTTCCCATACAGCTATTCAATATATTTATTATGCGTATGAACATAAGAAATAAAATAAAGAAATTAATTAGTTTCAATAGGATAAAGAGTCATTTCTCAAATATTCCATGTTCCTCCTTGACAAGGTTATCATACTTGTTGGGAGTATACATAATTTCTTCAGTATTATAACCTTATTCTCTCACCCCCAAAAACAAAGGAAGAAAAGGAAAACCTCTCCTTCCCCTTTCATCTTTCATCCTGACCAGTTTGTTTTTTGCCTGGGGTCCCTAGTCTACTATCACCTTTTGCCCTCTAAGAAAAGTATCTCTATATTATCCCACTCACTATAATATTAACATAATAAGGAGAGAATGAAATTTTCTCCCCAGCCCTGGCCCAAGATGTTAATTTACTTCCGCTTTCTCTCCTCCTAATTTTCCCTTTTGTTCCTTAGATTCTTTGGCCCATTGATGCTCTGTCTCCTCAATGTCATTTAGAAAATGTATGTGTGTGCTTTTAAAAGAAAATCAAATGACAAAGAAATAAACTCATCCCAAATCCATGTGCTTGTCTAACCACACACACCCGAGAATACACATTTTATTTCTTGGTTTTATTGTTATCTGGAAGTGTTTAATTTTCCTCTATTGGGTGGATTTGCAGAACCTCTCAGTTTTTGAAGGAATGACTAATTCTACCCTTTTGCCAAGTGTCCACTATTTTCCTTGATATTTAGGGCTCAGCTGTGCAAAATATGGTGTCTTAGGGTATGACTAATCTTCTTTGCCCTTTAGAATGTAATTTTCCTTTGATTTATTATACACCCCAAATAATTCTGTTATATTCAATTTGAAATGTGAAAGGCTTCTCTCTTTCTGATTGCTTTTTGATATTCAAATGCTAAAGTTTCATTATGATGTTTCTTGGTGAATTAAACCTGGAGATTCTTTCTGTTGGCATTCCATAAATTTCTTTATTCACTACTATGTCATATGTTTTTAATATTTTAGGGTCAAAATTTTCCCATGTTTTTAATATTATATACATTTAATGTAGTTTATTCAAGTTTCATTTTTCATAATATTTTTTTCCGGAATAGCTATAATCCTTAGATTATATCTTTGCCTCTTATCCTCTAGTTCGGTGTTCTTGTTTTGCAGAGTTCTCATATCTTCTTCTATTTTTGTTTTTGAAAAATTCCATTATACTGCATTTTGTCCCCACATTTTTGCATCCAGAGCCTGTAGTTCTCTTTTGAATAGAATTGGTTATTATGGAAAGTGTCAGTGTATTCACTTAGATTTTCTGATTTCTTTCTTAAAAACTTGAATTTTTATTATTTCTTCTTAGGGTCCTGTAATTCTTTGATAGCACCTGTGAGTAATTTTGCACCCATATTTGCTCCATTGTTGTTTCAGGGGGTCTTGCAGAATTTGGTTTAATGCTTCCCACCTACTCAGGGGGCTTCGATGCAGTTTCCATTGTTGTAAGTAACCTGTGTATTGTGATGTCCTTTTTCTTGGAATAGTGTTCATTTCTTTGCCTTGGTCAGCTTTTTTCTGTTTTTGTCAATTGCTCTATTTACTTTTCATTTTTTTAAAAAAAGTTTCATTGATTTGTTTTGTTTGTACATTATGCACATTTACAGATTATCCTCATTCTCAGAAAAGTCTTGTGACAGAGTGAAATAATTGTACATAACTAATAATAGTGACCTCATCTGAAAGTACATATTATACTCCACATCTATTTTTAAAATTTTTTTATTTAAAAATTTTTTTTTTGGAGGGGGAAGGCAGGGCAATTGGGGTTAAGTGACATGCTTCTTATTACCTTTTCTGTTCTCAGTCATTTCCTTTTTGTTGACCCAATGTCATATATTCTATTAGATCACTGGGAACTGAGATCTGTGTCTCTCATGGGGTGAAGGTGATAAGTGTGTCAAGTGTCTGAGGCTGGATTTGAATTCAGGTCCTCCTGACTCCAAGACTGGTGCTCTACTCACTGCACCACCTAGCTGCTCCCATCTCTCTATTTTTAATTTTTTTTTAACTAACAGAAATCTATTTTATTTTCCTCCCATCCTTACCCATTCAAAAAGAAAGAGAAAATAAAACCAAATTTCCTTATAATAAATGTGCAGAATTGAACAAAACAAATTTCCTAATTGGCTATATGCAGAAATATATTTTTTGGATATAGGTCTAGAATGGCATAGCCAGGTCAAAAGGCAGGCACTATTTAGTAACTTTTTGTGTATAGTTCTAAATTGCTTTCCAGAATGAAGAGAGGAAGGAAAGAAAGAAGAAAACAAATATTTATTAAGGATTTACCATATTCTAGGCACTGTGCCAAACACTTTACAAATATTACCTCATAATAATATTATTATTATCACAATTAATATCTTCATTTGCAACCCAGATGCACTCCTCTGTACTTCTCTACCATGTCCCAGGAACTTTTTCATTATGAAAGATCGCTTCTATATCTTGGAACTCACAGCTCACCAGCACTCTTGGCTCCTGGGCCCTTTCCCTCTGATGGATGTTGGAGGTCTTCTCTTAGAACATCCATTCAAGGAAGGCTTTAAGGCCAATCATGTCTTTATTTCCCATTGAGCTTCATTTTTCTGAATTTCTCCATCATGTCCCTGAACAAGGTAACTTCTCTCCCTGTCCCTATCTCTCCCTTTTTAACATCCTTTTATCCTTTTAACATTCCCTTATTAGAATATAAGCTCTTTGAGGTCAGGGAGACTATTTTTTTTTGGCTTATATTTGTATTCCCAGCACTTAGCACAGTTCCTGATACATAGTAAACTCTTAATAATTGCTTGTTGACTGACTGCTGACTGACCGAGCCTCACAATTACCCGGAGAGGTAGGTGCTATTATTTTTCTCATTTTACAGTTGAGGAAACTGAGGCAGACACTGGTCAAGTGACTTATCCAGGTACACACAGCTAGTATCTTTCCGAGGCAGAATTTGTACTTAGGTCGTCCTGACTCCAGGCTCAGTGTTCTACCCACTGAACCATCTGGCTGCCAAAATTGTTGTACCCATCTACAGATTTCCCAACTGAACATCAATTCTGCTTATTTTAAAAATCATGTCCTTGCTGTAAACATGCTTCTCATTACTCTTTCTGTTCTCAGTCATTTCCTTTTTGTTGACCCAATGTCATATATTCTATTAGATCACTGTGAACTGAGATCTGTGTCTCTCATGGGGTGAAAGTGATAAGCGGAGACACTACTGTAAGGAGATCTGAATGGCTGCTGTGAAGCTCATGTTCTCTACCTTTTCACCAGTCCCACACTTCTGGGATCTATCATCCTCTCTGAGACAACTTTCTTGGGTTCCTTAGCAGATGAAGGGGTGAGAGATGTGATGAAGGAGTGAAGGAGATGACCACTCCTGTGATTGGGGAACACATCTTTGCTATGCTCTCATTTTTTCCACCTTACTCTCAACCTTTTTGGCTGCTGGTTCTTTCTGTGTTCTATGAAATAGTTGTAACTCACACTATACTTCTGGTCTCCTTCCTCCTCTTCAGTCTTGCACTACAGGTTTCATGTTCTTCCTTAGATGTTCGCTTTCTCAAGTCTGCAGAGTGGTCAGATTCATGGTCCTCAACCTGTACTAGGCACGGGTTTTTCTCTGGTATGTGTGTTGCTAATGGGTTGATTACAAAAATTAATGCCTAAAATTTCACCAAATTTGAGAGATATAAGACCATCCAACTGGTGTGACAACAGCCTATAAGAGAGTCAGGGAGGCTGGGGTGGGTGGGCCAGGTGTGAGGGACTGGTGAGTTGGACACAAGTCATTATTTTTCTTTTGTGTTGTGACTACACCCTGGTTTAGTCTCTCATTTCTCCTCTTCCTGTCATTGCTGAGTTTGCTATGTTTTGGGTACTCCTGTTGATTTGATGTGGAGATATGAGAGCTGTCTTTAAATTCCTACTCATTTTGCATCTTCCCAGGACACCCCCTCTTCCCCACAGATATCTTTCACACTGCTTTTGTTTAATGTCCATACGTGGACAATCTTTCTTTGCAATCTGAATGTGAGACTTTAAATTTATCTCTATTAAATTTCATCTTGTTTATTTTCCCAGGCTGATGGAATCTTTCTGAATCCTGATTCTGACATCTAATATATCAACTCTGAACTTTGTGTCATCTGAAAAATTAACAAGAATCCTTTCTTTTGTGTCTTCATCTAAGACAAAAAATGTTGAATAGAACGGGATGTATTCGCAAGCCATTTAAAAATATCCTGTTGTAGAATTTTGTTGGAGAGCAACAGCAAGCTAACAGGGCTATAGATTTCTACCCTTTAGCCCTTTTGAAAATTGGGACAAAATTTGCCTGTCTCCAGTCATCTGTCACCTCTCCTGTTTACCATGATTTCTCAAAGATTACTGTTCTTTGATCACATCTGTAAGTTCTTCCATTTACTTGAAATGTAATTCATCTGGGTGTGTTCTCTTACTATCTACTCATCTGTCTTTGACTTGGACTTCCTCTTACCTGTTTGTTCTACCCTTTCCAGTTTGAAGATTATTCTCCCTGATGGAGAAGATGGAGCCAAAATAGGAGCTGAGAGGGTCTGTTTTCTTTCTGTCATCTTTTACCATTGTACCATCTGCCCAGAGAAGAGGCCCTATTGATTTTCTTGTTTCGCTTGCATTGAATATTAACCTTTTAAAAGACTTTTTTTGGTTTTGCTTTGTTTTTAAAACTTTTTTTTTCCTTTTTGCACAAGAGAGGATATGGGGAGGACAAGCTTCAGCTCATTCTGGATTTTCGCTTTTGTATGGATCACTTTTTAATATATTTTCTGTGGTTATGTGTTCTTTTTCCATTCCACTCCATTTTATTCAAGCCAATTCACTTGACATTTTAAAAATGCTTATTGCATGCTAAGCACTGTGTCCAGAGCGGGAGATATAAAGCTATAGAGGGAGATATAAATCCAGTCCCTGTTCTCAAGGAGTTTATAGTCTAATATGGGAAAAGATATATTTATAAATAACTATAATATAAGAAGGAATGTGACAAGGGCAAGAAGCTATTAGAACTTTAAGAAAGAAGAGATTAGTTTTAGTGGGGGATTGGGGATATAGATGGCAAAGGAGGACATCAAGGAGCAGATAGCACCTGAATTAAGCCTTAGAAGGAGGGGATGGACAGTAGGAGCTAAAGGGTAGGTGGGATTCTGAGGATTCTGTATGTTATGAACAAAGACAGAATTGGAAGAAAGCAGACTATAATGGTGGTAGAATAGAGTAATAATAGAATAGTCCATTTTGGTTGTAATATTGAATATGTTGAATACTATCAAAACTGAGTTAATTATAATCTACTTTACAAATGCATTGTTTTTTATTTTTATTTTTAATTTTTTTAGATCTCTCTTCCTTTTTCATCCTCGCTGGAACCAGTGTATCATCAGGACTTCATTTGTTAGTACCTCCTTTCCTCTTGAGACATATTCTCTTTGCAAGTCTCTTTCCTGGGATCATACGAATCTTTTCTTCAAAATACTTGAAATATGTTTTCCTAATCTTTACAAACTATCAAAACTTAATTATGAAGGATAGTGAGCACATTGGATAAAACAGATAGGATCCAAATTGATCATGACAGGTTGAAATGTGCAGTCATTTAAAATAAGATGAAATTCAATGGCGATAAATATAACATCTTATACTTTGGTTAAAAAATCAACTTTATAAAAACAAGTCAGGGTTGACCTTGCTAGATGGAAATTCATTTGAAAAGACTTGGGGGTTTTAGTGGACCGTAAACTCAGTGTGAGCCGGCGGTATGACACGGCAACTGTAAAAACTAGTGTGACCTCATACTGTGTTGGGAGTAGCAGAGTGACCAGGCTCAAGTTGATAATCACTGTGCTGTGCTCTGTCTCGATCAGAAAACATCTGTAATACTGTGTTTAGTTCTATGTACAACATTTTAGAAAGGTTAGTTGATAAGCTGGAAGAATCTCCAGAAAAGGGCAATTAGGGTGGTGAAAGGCTTTAAGATCTTGCCATAACAAGACTGGTTGAAGGGACTGATAATGTTTAGCCTGGAGAGGAGAAGGCTCAGAGGGAACATGGCAGCTGTCTTCAACTATTTGAAGGGTTGTCTTGTGAAAGAAGGATTAGATTTGTTTTGTTTGACCCTATTGGGCAGAACCAGAAGCAAGGGGTGGAAATCACAAAGAAGCAAATTTAGGCAAAAACAAGCAAACATTTCCTAACAATCAGAGATGTCCAAAAGAGGAATGGACTGCCTCAAGAGGTAGTGGTTCACCATCTCCTTCCTCCATCCCATGGGGCTTCTTCAAGTAAAGATTAGATGATCTCTCATTAGTCTTATTGAAGAGGAGCTTCTTCTTCTGGTAGAGTTAGGTGAGATAGCCCTTCCAACCCCAAGATTCTGGAACATGTATCTGATCACATCCAGGGCTTCCTTTCTTTGGACACATATAGTAATAATAATGGTAATGATAATAACCAACATTTTTATAGCTCCTTATCATCTGCCAAGAGCTTTCCATGCATTATCTATATATAAAAACCAACTGAGACATACAAGATGAAGAGGAGGAGCATGCAATCTCCATTATGATGGAGGAAATTGAGTCCAGAGTCCAATTCAAAGAACACTCTCTCTGGATGGTGAGGTACTTCAAGAGAAGGCTTTCATTGTCTACACTTCTTATCTATGTCTGTAATGATGTGATCTGCTTTGGAAAGTTATCTGCAAAGAACTGTTTCTCCCCTATTTTCCTCCCCCAATCTTTGATATTTCTACCAAGGTTACCATCAATGGGAAAAGGTTAGACTTGGAGTGAGAAAATCTGTTGTTGAAATCCCAGCTATGAAATACTCACTATGTGACTATAAACAGAAACACACATATGCACACATGCCTCTGTGAAGTCTATCTATCCATTTATCTATCTATCTATCTATCTATCTGTATACATACACAAATATATAATATTTGTTTTGTAGGGGGTAGTCTACTGAAAAAAAAAAGCAGAATCCTATTTATAGGTGATGTGGTACTAATTGCACCAAGCTTCACACTATGGCACAGCCTCCTGGAAGAAATGGGTAACTACTCAAAGGAATCTGGCATGTTTAAGAAAGACAAAATAGACCATATAAGAAAGACCAAAGTTCTTCAGAGTGTGCATAGATTGTCTAACAGTTTGTATATTTGGGACAGTTAGCACAGGTATGTAATGAGCTGGGCCCAGAGTTGAAGAGGATGAGAATGGGCTGGATTGCTTTTGGAAAACAGTAATTTGATTGACTCCAATTTTGCCATGAAGACCAAGGAGGGATGACAGGTACATAACCAGTGCCACACTGGTATCCTTTAAGATGCAGGGAGAAAGCCAAGACGGCCTCTAGTATGTTGAGGTAAATTTCTGGAAGGACTTGGACAAGGATAGGCAGGTATGGATGGACCAAAATTTGTATCACTGGAGGCAGCCCCCAAACTGATGAAATCACGGATCCATTGGAACATTTGAACAAATGTTTTCTGCAAAAAGTATATTACCTCATTTGATTCTCACAGCAACCCTGCTAGTTGGGGAGTTCAAGAATTATCAACCTCATTTTATGGATAAGGAAATCGTGTCTCAGAAAGTTTAAGTGATTTGTTTTGTGGTATACAAGTGATAAGTGGTAGAATTGGGTTTTGAACCAAGTTCTCAATTTCATATTCAAGTGAGCTTTTCACTGTACCATAGCTGTGTCTCTGGATTACATGATTCCAAGCCTACTGTCATTTTGGCTTTTACATGGGAAGAATATGTAACATTCACTGACTGAAGGTTTTCAATTAGAATAAGAGATTAGAATAGTAGATGAGACCTCTAAATCTTTCAGTTTCCAACCCAGGACTTCAAACTCACAAGAGACACATACTTCAAATTTCTTCTGTGGCATCATTTGTTTCCTGTGCCAAAAGGAGTGGGTATCAGTGTAAGGAGTTGATGAATTAAGATTGTTTCTTATATCAAGAAGATAGCACACCTTTCGATTATCTGTGCTAGGTTACCATCAATGGGAAAAGGTTAGACTTGGAGTGAGAAAATCTGTTGTTGAAATCCCACCTATGAAACACTCACTAACTGTGTGACCATAAACAGAAACACACATATACACACACAGGAGGGAAGGCGCAAAAGAGAGGAGGAGATAAATAGCTGCTTACACCTCAAGAGCACTTAAAAACCTCTGCATAACATGCTAGAGACATGTTCATTCCTATGTCTAAACCTACACAGATCAGCTGCCTGTGGATGACATTCATTGCATATAGTAGTGCTTGCTCAGCCCTTTTAGGGCTCTCATCCATCTTTGGTGTCACCTACCACCCAACTCTCACCTGTGGCTCCAAGATGTAGCATGCACAATCCCACACCCTGGTACAACCATCCTGGCAGATAGGCTAAACCAGGTTGAGGGTAACCCTACAGACCTCAAACCCTGTCTATCCCAAGCATGTAAAGACTTCCTATGGTAGAATGGGCAGATGAGAACAATTTGTTCCAATGGTCATGAAGGCAGCTGAAGCAGGCCTGTGGAGTGCTTAGAACTTGGTCAGATATTGAAGATGCTGAGGTCATCCACTGCATCACTGCTCATCTTGACTTTTGTCTTGTCACTAGACTTCAATGGCTCCGGAAGAGAGAGTGAGACAGACAACTTTGTGCAACTCTGCCTCACTTAAATCCAATTCACGTGCAAATCAAGATATCATTGGTCCTCTTTGAAAATGAAGGCTGAACGACAGCAACAATGATGAACTATATAGCATTCAGTTCTGTGTCCCACACCACTTAGACCTGCTTCTATAGTTATATCAACTGTACAGTGCAATAAAATGATATTTATAACAATGGTTGTGATTAATTCAGGAAATTTTTATTATGTCCAGTAATACCGTTTAGGAAGGTAACAAAGTGAATAGCATAGTACATTTTTGAGACATTTCCATCAAGAAAGCTAAAATGTAATACTCTGGCATGTAAAAGGATTACTTTTTAGTTATTTGAAAAACTCACCCATTCTTTAGATAGTTGAGTTCTTTCTGTATTTGAAATATTAAGTTTTTTATTTTGCAAAAACAACTGCATTTCTGAAACTTCAAACCTGCTGTTCCTTTTAAAACATACTATTGACAATACTTATTTTAGTCAACATTTTTCTCTTCTCATCCTTTTCTATAATATCATCTCTTTTTTTTCTATTTTTATCACTTCTGGCCATTCCCATTTGAAAAAGTAAGGCTGTGTATTCACTTCCTGGGCCTACATATGATACCAGGAAATCTATTCGTTCCCTGGGTTTGTCTGTGTTCAAAATCATCCACGTAGTAATATTGAATCCTGATCATACTCATATTGCCATTGTGGGGATATAACTTTGATGTTGAAATTACTTTGACATGATCTGGAAAGTTGGGGCTCTGTTAAAATTTAGAATTCCTCTTACTCTACTCAGAGAGCTAAAATTCATCTAGCGCTCCCTATATATGCCTTAAGGGAATTAGCATTGAGGGTTTAGAGATGAGGAGTTAGACAAAATACTGATTCAGATTCATATTTAAGACACTGAAGGTTCTTATTCCCATGAAGTTTATATTTGGCAGGTCATCAAATGTGATTTAACATACTTCTAGAGATCCATCTGGATTGAAAACTTTCAGACAGAAGTTAAAAATCTGTCTTTCTAAGATGGCAGCAGAAATACCAGGGACTTGTATAGGTTGAACAATTAGGTTTTCTCCCATTTGATAGTTTTTCATTGTCATTTTATCCCCGAGAGGCCTGTGAGGGGCTCGCTGTACAGAAGGCAATCTCTTTAGGAGATCAAATTGGGACTGTTTATGACAAGGAGCAGGGGGAGGGAATGGAGACATAGGAGAGCTTTCCTGTTTCCTCCAAATGGCCTGTCTCAGCCGTGTCCATTTAACATAGTTTGGTATCATGGTTACATTGAATGGGGGAACCTGAGTCACTTTGGAAAAGAGCGGTAGAAAGTTACTTTTTTTTTTTTAAATTCCATGAACAAGTGGAATTAATACCACATTTTTGCTTCTCATTTAATTGAGCTCTTTTTCTTGCTGACTTTTTTCATGTATATGTCTATTGACGAGGTTGCTTTAAAAAGGGTTGGCTGGGTACAGAGATATAGGAAATAGAAAAGGTGGCTTGAGAAGCTAGTAGAGTCAGAGAAGTTAGCACTACCTTGTTAATGTCCCAGGGATTCAAAGGGCAGGGGGAGTCATGAAACAGTAAATCTAAAGGATATTTTTGAGGAACTTCTGAAATCTGAGGGAAAGCAGTTGGCAATTGGGTCCTGATTTGAAGTCCTGCATCTTGGTCACTTTTGATTTATTTCTTGCTAATTTCTCTACTTTGTGAGGACCACCACGTCATCTTGTGTCTTTCTGCAGATCCCTAGGGGAGCAGAGCTGACTGATCATAGGTGCCTAGATTCATAGATTCAGAACCAGAAGGTACTAATTTCAGGGAATGTTGGTATGGTGGAAAAGGTACCTGGTTTGGAATTAGATGACCTGAATTCAAATGTCAGTTCTGCTCCTTGCTTCTTGAGCTCAGGTACTAATCTCACTTCTGTATTTGTATCACTGGCATCGGCCATAGTTTCTGGAAGATAAAAGGCATTTCATAAATGCTTTTTGAATAAAGTCACTTGACATACTTGTGTCTCAGTTTCCCCATCTGTAAAGTGAGGGGATAAGAGGCAGCTAGGTGGCTGTGTGACCCTGGTCAGGTCACTTAACCTCTGTTTGCCTTAATCCACTGGAGAAGGAAATGGCAAACCACTCTAATATCTTTGCCAGCAAAACCCCATGGATAGTAGGGTCCACGGGGTCATAAAGATTAGGACGTGACTGAACGATTGAACAACAAAGTGAGGGGATGGGGGTTGTTCTTTAAGGTCACTTCTAATACAGTCTACGATCCTATGAGCTCCTTCATTTTGCAAATGAAGAAACTGAGGCTCAAACAGGTTAAGCTATCCAAGGCCCATTTTCATGGTGTGGTTGCAATTTGCACTGCCTTGTCTTCTGTCTTCAGCTTTACTTTTAGCCACATATTAATTTCACTTAAGAAGACTTTGAGAAAAATCCTGTTTTGTTCCTATTGCGCTCACCATTTTACCAGTCAGTTTTGGGGGGCTCCAGAGAAATGCAAAAAGAGTAGATGAGATGTCAGATGTGGGACTAAATAGGGAGCTCTGGTGACTTCACTATAGGTGTCATAATTTATTTCTCTTCTCTGAAAGTACTGATGTGTTCTTAATATTCATATTCCTACAATATCTCGAGGCAGTTCTTTTAAAGGCATATTAGAAAACTGGTAAACAAAGGAAGAAAAATGCAGAGTTCGAGCTGCCACTCGCTTCTTTAGTAATCCTTTTGTCTCTAGGTATTGCAGTTCATATGGTATGTATAATCACTCATTGTTCTGTGACCCTAGCAATTGCTAGGCATGACATAATGAACTGAGGGAGTGCCAGCCTTAACTCCCTTTTCTTGCCTTTGAAGATTAAATTTAGACTTTTAATCTTTTTTTTAAAGAAAAAGCACACCACCATTTAGTGTCTCTCTATGTACATATCTATATTACATTATGTATAATATATAGACATATGTAATACATAATTTATGTTTTTGGAATGACATTGCTCTAAAAATCCTTATAGTGATTTTAACATGTCGCTTTGGCTGCAAATGTCTGAACTGCTTGATATCTTCTCTTTCTGATTTGGAGATTTGAGACTATGTTGGATTCACAGGAAGTGCATTTGCATGTCAAAGGAACCATTTGCTTTCATTGGGACTTTTTTTTTTTTTGTCAAGATTACTTTGTTTGAGAAGGCAACATATCTGAATATGGACAGGGCCCAGCTAAGATATTCCTTCCAAGAGGACTTTGCCACAAATTATGTTTTCCCTTGGATAGATCCAAGTTTTATTTTAAAGGGGCAAGGTGGTCAGTATATTCTATGAAATGCTATTTTATCAAACTATCAACAAATGAGCGTGCCTGGAAGAAAACAACCAAGGTGACATGTTTTTGTGAGTTTTCATAGGAGAATGCCTTCACCCCCAACATAGCTTTTAGCAACAGAACATGTTTACCATCTAAAGGTTAGGTGATCCAGGGCTGGATGGCGAAAAGGTCAGAGAGTTTCCTTCTATAGTTTTCTCTGCTGCACACATATATTTTTCATTTGTATGGGTACTCCTGATCTCTGTTCCTCTTAAGCATGGACTATACAAACAAAATACACTTGGAAATGGAGGAACTTTCTTTGGCAGTTGCATAGAACTAATTATACTGCTTTAGATTTGGCTGACTTTCCCCCCCCCCCCCTTTTATGATGATAAAGGGAAAATAAATGGAAGGAGATGAAGAGGCTCTTCTTCCTTATGAATAGATACCACGGAGATACTCCCTCCACCAATGCAAATTGGCTACTGTTTTGCAACTAACAGGCTTAGAGGATTACCCAGGAGCTTTTTGAAGTTAAGTAACTTACCTATGGTAATATATTTGATATGTGGCAGAGGCGGGGACTTAAGTTGTCCTGATTCTAAAGCTGGCTCTCTGTCTGTGCCATATTGCTTTTCAAATTTACGTTTATAATGAATAAATGAAGGAGTTAGTGAAAAAACTATTAAGCGCATATTACTTGTCAATCATCATGCTAAGTACTTGGGACAGAAAAAACAAAACAAAAGCAAAGACAGCCCCTGCTCCAAAGGTGTTTATATTCCAATATATTAGACAATGCACACAGGGGTCAGGAAGGGGTACTTTCCACAAAGTTAGAGAATGATTAGTGAGTCCATAAAGGAGTAGGCTGACACACCTCATCCAAGAACAATTGCAGAGTTGATCTGATCATGGATTCTGGTTCCAGAATAGGATGGGGATTGGGAAAGAAAGGCTGTATGTCCAGTATGTGTGGTGGGTAGAGGAGATGTTTGGAGAGAAGGAAATGAGGTGAAGCATGGTTTCTGGGATTGTCCTGAAACAGTAATCCCAGAGAGGCAATCACCAATCAGGAGAGCGGGGTGCCAAGGCAGCAGTTCTTCTAAGGAATGATATGTATAATATTAATTATATATAAAATTATATATACATATATATTTATACATAAATATATATAATATATTATATACACATCTCTGATGTGTATAATATATATTATAAATTGTAATAATGAAAGAAAAGTGTTAATGAAAATCTTTCTTCTATTAGGGATGCTTTAAAATTATTTTGTAGCTGGAGTTTCTATATATACCTTAGGTATATACCTGAGATAGACAACCCAAGTGGTGAACCGACTGTAAACAACCTTCTAGTATGTGTGTCTCATTATAAATGGAAAATAATTTGGAGTATACATTTCAAATCTCACAATGTAGGCATAGCTTTGAAAACTGGGATGCTCTTGATAGTTGTAGACACATACCACATGATTAGTGGAAAGGACAGCTCACTCAGTTTCCAAATAATTCTACTTGGTCTTCTTTCCCCCCATACCAAACATCCCTTCTCAAGGCAGCCAGGTGGTGCAGTAGACAGAATGCTGGGTCTGGAGTCAAGAGGACCTAAGTGCAAATCCCACCACAGACACTAGCTGGGTGATCCTGGGCAAGTCATTAACCTTTATCTTCTTAAGTTTCCTCTACTGTAAAATGAGGACGATAATAGCACCTACCTTTCAGGGTTGTTGTGAGGATCAAATGAGATACTATTTATAAAGTGCACACAGTGGGCACTTAATAAATGCTTATTCCCTTCCACTCTTTCAGTGTTTGAAAGATAGTGACTTTTGATGACTTGCATATTGTCTCCCCACTAGTTTGCAAGCTCTCTAGGAGCAGGGACTGTCTTTTGCCTTTCTTTGAATTTCTAGTGCTTAGAACAGCATCTGGCACATAGTATTCACTTAAGCTCTGTTTGCCTCCCTTTTATCATCTGTAAAATGCGGATAATGATGGCACCTATCTCCTGGGGTTGTTGTGTGGATCAGATAAGATAATATTTGTAAAGCATTTAGCACACTACATAAATGCTAGCTCCTCCTCTTCGTTCAAAACTACCACTACCACCACCATTACTACTACCACTTCTCCTCCTCCTTCTTTTTCTCTTCCTCCTCCTCCTCCTCCTCCTCTTCCATGTCTATAAGATGACTTCTGAAAAAAAGTTTCATTTAGAATAGAAGTGACCTGATTCTATGGTGCATATCTTGTAAACCAAATAGGATTTTATTTATAGCAAACAGAACAAAGTAAGATTTTTGTCTTTATGCTCACAGGAAATCCTGCAAAAGTGGTATATAAGACAGCATACATGTGTTTCCACCAGTGTTTAGGTCAGAATAAAGATCCTCATCATTGGTCCACACGAAGTTCTAAGGACTTTAGATTGGGAGTCATTTTAGCTATAAAATCTAGGAAATAGTACCCCAGGTAGCAAGAAAGGAGTCATTGCTTGAGTTCTAGATTAATGAACAACAGCTCAATATTTTAAGCATTTAGAGAACAACGATCATTTTTGTAATGACAATCAACTCTGGGACAATCTGCCTTGTAGATTAACTCATGATAGTGCAAAGCCAACTTCTCTTTGGATGCTCTCAGATCAGCAACTCTGAGTTGCTTGGGTTACTCTAAAAAGTCCATGCTATTAAAAAACACACATACAAATGAGGAAAGCAAAAATATGTGGAGGTAAAAACATAAACAAAACATATATACTACATTTTCTAACTAAATAATTATTTTTGTATAGACAACTCAAATGCTATAAATTGCATAGAAGGTACAAATCTGTCTGTTAGAAGAATTTCTTCAGTGAGGGCCCCCTATACTGATGATGTAAAAACATTTTGGGGGTATTATGTATTCCTTTTGTACCTCACCATTAATCAGGCCCTCTGACCTGAAGGGAGAAATGATGATAATGATGATGATGATGATGTTAATGATAGTATTTATATAGCACCTACTACGTTCCACACTCACTGCTATATGCTTTACAAATATTATCTCATTTGATGCTCACAACAACCCTGGGAGATTGGTGCCATTATTATCCCCGTTAGCAAATAATATATGATACACAGGAAACTGAGACAAACAGAGGTTAAGTGACTTGCCCAATGACACAAAGCTGATAAGTGTCTCAGGCTAGATCCTACCTTAGGTCTTTCTGGCTCCAGATCCACATGCTATCCATTGTGCCACCTAGCTGCCAATATAAAATTATGACTACTATTGATACTAATACATGATAATTTTTAGGCAAAGCTATTGTGTAATGAAATAAGAGAACCCTTATTAGAAAAATATTGTGGGTTGGAAACAATCTGAAGTGAAATTTCTGCATGCTGAATAGGGAGGGCTCAGGTCCAGCAAAGCAGATTTTTCTGAGCTTTTCTTCAGGAAAATGCCCCATAATTAACGATCTGAGGTTAGGAGGCTTCAATCTAGGTAGCCAAAAGAGTGTTCCTGCTCTATTTCTTTGATCATCCTTATCAAATTCATCCTATCTTCTTAGCTGAAACTGGCAGCAAAGATGAAGATTATAAGGGAGTGTCCATTTGGAAATAATTTTTATTCCTGTAGAGACCAATGACTTGTACAGAACCTTCTCTCCTCAAATTAGTGATTGTCGGGGTAGTAGATTCTGGTTACTACTAACTTTCCTGGATTTGAACCACTAATACCCATTTGAGTGGTCTTGAATCCTATTAAGTACTTGCTTATCTGTCACCCTGGAAATCATGCAACTTATTTTTCAGTGCTTTGATGTTAGTATGTGGAAGGCACGCGTAGATAGAGAGGTGTGCGTAGAGGGATTGGACATTTCATTCTTCCCTTTTCTTTACTAATATGCCCTATTTAGAGATGCAAAATGTATTTTCTGCTTTTCACTGGCAATTAAGTGTTAGCAGTTGCTTTTGACTATTTATTTAATGAGGTTGAGAGTGCTGATCAGTAAGTAAAAGGATGACTTGTATCCCACTCTTGAACACAATCAACGATTCTGAATAGGAGGAATTATTGATAGGAAAGCCACTCATCTTTCTCTTTCTCTGTCAGTGTCAGTAATGAAAACACACAAAGCTTGCCCTTTTGTAATGTAAACAGAAAATTATGCCTCCAACACAAACCCAAGCCATTAAAAAGGCAGCTTTTATTCCCCATCATAATGTTCAGGAACATAAGGCACCAGCACTGATGTGACTCCACAGCTGTTGCCAGGGGAAAGGAAGAATGTAGCCTGCCACATCTGGGGTGACATCTTTGAAGAGGCACTTAATCTGCAGTGCTGAACTATGCTAAGCCTCTTTGCCGTTCTTTACCCAGTTCTCAAGCTAATGCTACTCCTGGAGAGCCATACTGATTTCAAGTCAACGGGTGAGATGAAAGAACAATTAAGGACAGTGATACTTGGATGCATTGTGGGAAATATAAAGGCAGGACAAAAGCATAATTCCTTGCTCAATCCAGCAGAAGATTTGCTTTGCCACCCTTTAAAGTTGTAGGATCTTTGCTTTTTAAAATAAAATAACAGGCATCTGTAATTACTCTGAGGGCTTGGTTGTACGTACGCTTGGTAATAGGAAGGACATTAAAAATGGTGCAAAATACAAAACATCAACTGGGCTTAAACTGGGGTTGCTATTGGACCAGAACTAGTCCTTTTTAGCAGCCTTGCCTCCAAAATGTACATAATTAACTAAATGAGACATCAGAGAGAAGAATGACAAAGATAGGTTGAAAAATATCTATTAACTGGTTGTTGGTAAATAGGGACCTCACAAAGCCAATAGGATGGGTCTTTGCACCCAAATTACCTGAAAGACTTGAAAATATTCCATCTATTCCATCTTACTGCTCCAGTGTGCCCAGCATCTCAACAGCTCACAGTATACTTACTAATTTTTTGCAAAAGCCAGAGAAACAGGTATACTTACAAAATGTTTCTGTACCTCTACTTAAATGTTTACAACCAAAGTGATAGTGAACAGTCAGTTCACAGCACTACCATTATCGTAAGGCCTCATTTCCATGGCTCCTATGTGTTGTATGAAATTCTGCCATTACATGATAATGACAACTAGCATTTCTATAGAGCTTTAAGCTTTGCAAAGTGCTTGCCAAATAATATCTCATTTTACCCTCATAACAACTCTGGGAGGTAGATGATATTATTATCCACCCCCCACCCCCCCCAACAGATGAGGAAACTGAGGAAGGTAGACACTGTTGCCCAGGGTTACATTGCTACTAAGTGTTTAGGTTTGGACTTCCCAACTCTAGGTCCAGTGCTTTATTTACTGAACCACCCACCTGGCTAACTGGCATCAGGCCAAGAGTCTGCAATCAATTTGTTGCTCTTTTTTGGGGGTAGGGGTCCCTGAAAACATGTTTGGCAGCATCCAAAGGAATAGGCATTCAGGCAAAGAAGGAAGCAATGTTTATATCCACTTTAATTTTCTCTGGCAAACATCCTCAAGGATGATATAAATGTTTTGCTCTGGATTGAAAATGGACTTGGCCAAAAATGAATTTTAGGTACTTTTCCCACAGTCCAGAGATATGCTTGATGGTGAAGGTACCATTATTGTTAGCATTATGTTACTCATGAGACTTGATTGGAGATCAGGCCATAGGAGCCAAAGGAAGTTTATTAAGGTCACTATGAAACTGTTTCTCCACTTCTTTAGCACAAAATTCCTTTTTTTTTCTGAAAGCAGGAATTTTCAGAAAATTCACTCCTAATTCAGGCTAATTATTTTGCCTGTTTAAAAGGGTATGGAAAAGTGTTTTTACTTTAGAAAATAAAACACCCGACGCCTCATGTAATGGCACTAGAACTTAAGACTGTTTATGAGGTACAAAGTTGTTGACGTGCATGGTTCCTATATGATTCTGTGGCATACACTTGCTTTGTGAGGTAAAAAAAAATATGAACATAAGTCATTATAAGAGGAAGAAAAATATATTATTGTGGCTATATGGTGATTAACAGAAATATTAAGCTGGCTAGAGTTCTATATTTCTGGTGTACTGTTATCAGGTTTCTGAGAGTGGCTCTCATCCAGAAATGATACATCTCATTATAAATTTATTATAATTCAATTAATGTTTCAATTCAAGATGTATTTATTAAGTAGGATGTTTATGTAGAGAGCACTTTAAGTGCCAAGATCTCTACATTTGTTATGGGAGATATCTGGGGAAACAGGGGAGGGAACTGAATGTGTGTCGAGGAAGCAGCTGATTTTTTTTTAACCTTTTCTTAAAAAATTGGTATTGATATTTTCATGGCTATCTTTTGTTTTTACACTGCTGAAATTTCTCCCAGTGTCTTTCCCTCTCTCTTCTAGAGAATTGTCTCATATAAAAATAATATATTTAAAGAAGAAAAAGAAAAGCAGAAGTTGTAAAAATTCAGCAAAATCAATCAATATATTGAAAAAGTCTGAAAAAATATGCGTACATACATGTATGTATGTATATATATATGTATGTATGTATGTATGCATTCTACACTAGCGGACCTCCCACTCTTGCATGCTTCTTAATAATAATTATCTTAATAATAATTATTATTACTATTATAGCTAACATTTATATAGTACTTACTCTGTACCACGCACTGTGCTAAGCTCTTTATACTTATTATCTCACTTAATCCTCACAACAACCCTAGGAAATAGGTGTTAATTATGATCTTCATTTTACACATGATAAAACTAAGGCAAACAGAGATTAAGTGACTTGGCCATTATTACCCAGCTAGTATGTGTGTGAGACAGGATTTGAACTCAGGTCTTCCTGCTCCAGGCCTGTCACATCGACTGCATCACCTAGTTCCCTCATAATTCTACAACATTGTTGTTTTTAATTTACATTTACATTGTTGTAGTCATTGTGGAAATTGTTTTCTTGACACTTGTTACTTGATGCTGCATCAGATCATGTCAATTTTTCCATATTTTACCGTGTTCATCATATTCATTGTTTCTTGCAGTATAGAAACATTCTATTACACTCATATACCATAATTTGTTTAGCCATTCCTCAATTGATAAGCATCTACTTTGTTTCCAAGTTTTTGTTACCACAAAAAGGGCTGCTATAAATATTTTGGTACATATGGGGACATTCTTCTTATCAATAATTTTCTTGGGGTATAAGCTTAGTCATAGAATCTCTGTGTCAAAGAGTATAGACATTTTAGTCACTTTATTTGAATAATTCAAAATTCCTATTGAAAATGGTGGTATTGATTCACAGCTCCACCAACAACGAGCTCATGTGCTTGTCTTCCTACAATCTCTCCAACACTGACTATTCTAATCTTTTGTTATCTTTGCCAATTTTTTGAGTATGAGATGAAGCATCAAGGATGTTTTGATTTGCATTTCTTTTATTATAAGTGATTTGGAACATTCTTTCACATAGTTATTAATAGTTTGCACACATACATGTAATCTCTCTTTATATATCTGTTTCTGTCTTGGATACTAAACCCTCATTTGAAAATTTTGATAAAAGTATTCTCCCCCCGCCTTCCCCATTCAACTAGTTCCCTTCTTATCCTACATGAATTAATTTTACTTTTGCAGAAGTTTTTAGTTTCATGTAATCAAGATTATCTGCTCTGTCTTTCATAAGGGCCTCTATCTCTTGTTTAAGAATATCTCCTACCCATAGCTGTGAAGGATATATGATCTTCTCTTCTAAATTTTTTGGATATGATTTTTTAATATTAAGGTCGTGTATCTATTTTGAATTTATTGTGGCATATGGTATAAGATGTTCATCTAAGTCTAATTTCTGCCAGACTGCTTTTCAGTTTTCCCAGGAGTTTTTAATTAAATGGAGAGTTTTTGCTTAGGTAATTTGTTTTCCAGTTTACAGAACGTTAGATTTTTGAGTTCCATTGTTTCTGATTGTCTAGTCCATTCTAAGATCTACTTCTCTATTTTTCAGACCCATAACAAAGAGCTTGGAAATGTAATATAGTTTGAAGTCTGGAGGTGTTAATCTCCTTTCATTCCTGCTGGTTTTCATTATTTCTCTTTATATTCTGGATAAGTTGTTTCTACAAATGAATTTTGTTGTTATTTTATCAAGTTCTGTAAATTATCCTTTTGATAGTTGTAAAGGCAATCAGTGAATGGGAAGATCTTTCCTGCCCATTCACTGGGCTTTGGGGGCGGGGCTCTCAGGGTCCTGGTGGGAATGGCTAGGACTGGAGCCAATGGTAGGTGCCTGAGTTCTGGTCTACATGATGACGTGAAGCCTGTGGTGGGAGGAGCTTGCTGAACGGTTGGAGCAGAGCTAAGAGGCAGTTGGTGAGAGCAGTTAAGAGCTGAAGGAGAGAGGAAGCAGTCAGCTAGCTGGAACACAGCTTGGAGGTAGCGGCGTCAGGTACTACAAAAAAGCAGGACTGACCCTCGTGGAGACCAGAGAGGGCTGAGCAGGGACTTGAGGCCAGTGGGTGGTCTTTTTGCTGGAGGGCCCTGGCCTTGGTGGGGGAAGCACCAGTATGGCTTGGCTTGCTGCCATAATGTTTTTCTGTGGCCTCCTGGTCACTGTTGTGAGATGGGCATACTAGTCTTGGAAGGTTCTTGCCAGGATGTCAAATCGGGGACACTGGTCCATGGGCCTGCTACTTTTGAGTTTCAATAAATGCTTTAACTCCTCTGCCTTCTACTTAGAGAATTTCTTATATCCTGCAATTCTGGACCATTCATTCACATTTATGGTTATCTTGGAAGTCATGAATTCTGCCTTAATGATATAATAGTTTAATTGATATAGCATTAAAAGTGCAAATTAACTTTGGTAATATTGTTATTTTTATTCTTACTCTAATGGCATGGTATAACCATGAACACCGAATTTTCCTGTAGCTATTTCAAGTCTTTATTTATTTCAACTTTCCTGATATTTTTGTTTCAATTAATATCTTTGCTGATGCCTGTATCACCAATGCAATATTCACAGTGCCTACAGCAGCTATGAATATGCTGGTGTAGTTCTGAATAGCAAAATATCACAGACTCTCCGCATGGAAGACAAAACCAAAACATTTACTCAAACACCAGAAAGCTGAATCCCAACATTGTAAAGCCAAATCCAACATAGCAACAAAGAAATCTATACACATTAACAACGCAGGGGGCACTGCCATCCCCAAGCCTGCCCTCTGTTAGGGCCTTCCCACAAACAAACACCCTTAAGCAAAATCACTCCCCGGCTCCCACTCACGCTAACTGCTGCAACTCTGACTGCCTCCTCTCTCTCTGTGCTGCAACTCCCAGTTTCTCTCTCCCAGCTCTGACTGCTCTGTCTCACTTCATCTCAACTCTGCGCCATCCTTCCTGCTGCACCCCTTCCTGCTACCCTTTCAGCAAGCTCCTCCCACCACAGACTTCATGTGACTCAAACTCTTGTGAGTTAGGATTCCATGTGATTTAAGCAGGTCACATGGGCCTATTAATGAATGGGAAAGATCTTCCCATTTACATTACCTTTACAATACCTTAGGCTGTTCTAAGTAAAATATCATGGCAGTAAATAAGGATGGTTCTATTTCTTCTTCTCCTGTCTTTGTACCTTTAATTTCTTATTCTTCTCTTATTGCTATTGCTAGCAGTTCTAGAATTATATCAAGCAATAGTGAGGATAATGGATATCCTTGATTTTTCCCTGTATTTATTAGTAAAGTTTCTAGTGTATCCCCATTGCATATGATGCTTTTGGTTTTAGATGGAGATTTTTTCACACTAAAAATGATTCTAATATCTCTATGCTTCACAGGCTTTTTTCCTCCTAAAGGCAGTATTGTATCTCAACAAAGGCTTTTCCCATATCTCTTGAGATAATCATGTAGTTTTGGTGGTTTTTGTTTTTCACATGGTTAACTTTATTGCCTGTTTCTAATGTTGGATCATTCTTGTATTTCTGGTATAAATCAAACTTGCTCATGATGAGCAATTCCTGGATGAATTATCATAGTCTGTTTGATAAGATTTTATTTAATTTTTAAAATTATATTTATTAAATGAATTGATTGTTGCATCAATGAACCTGAGGGAGAGATAGAAGGCAGCCTGTTCCAGGCATATCAAACCACCACTACCATCTTTACAATTATGTGTCTTTGGACTCCAATGGAAACAGCACAAGACCCACAAAATTCTCGGGGATAACACTGCCTCTCAAATCACAAGATCTGCTTCTAGTCCAGCCCCTGCAGTCATCATTAAGAAGGGAAATCATTGTGGAGAAGGTGGTCTACCCTTCTTACCAGCAACAACTGTTAACCAACTATCATCAACAGATGTTGCTGTTGTTTGTCCTTTGTTTTCAAAGAAGACCACTGATATCCTGGAGTGATGTCTTGACTTACTTGTAAATTGGATTTAAGTGAGGCAAAATTGCATAAAGTCAGGAGCCTTACTTTCTCTTTCAGAGTAATTTAAGTTCAATGACAAGACAAAAATCAAGACGGCTGGTGGTGGGCTGTTGTGCAGTAGATGACCTTGGCATCTTTTATATTTGACCAAGCTCTAAGTGCTCCACAGCACCTGCTTCATCTACCTTCATGGATATTATTTATCACAGCCTTGATAAAGCAGGAAGGCACCTTGAGGAAGGGGTAGGGGGAAGCATGTACCAGGCAAGTCAAACATCACAATCATCACCACCTTTATTTACTACCATATTCCCTCAGACCTAGATGAAAATATCTTGGGACATTGAACCCAAGAGCCTTGGTAAGAACAATATTTCTAGCTTGTTTTCCTCAACGATCATCCTGGGAAGCAACCCCTGTGCTATAACCACAGCTACTGAAGAACCAGAAAAGAAAGGTTTTGCCACTAAAGTCTTTGGCACTATCAAAATGGTTCAATACCAGAAAATTGCATGATTTTATCGATATAAATTACATTAAAGAACATGCATTGCCATATGCTATGCTGTGTACACTAGGGAACCTCTCCAACTGACTTGCAACTGAAACCTACCATATATAGTCTTCCCCATTAGAATGTGAGGTTTTTGGGAGCAGGATCTGTGTAACTTTTCTTTTTGTATCTTCAGCACTCAGTTTTGCATAAGGACACATTTAATAAATGCTTTTCATTCATTCATTCTATTGGTGGAGGGGTCTTTATTATTTCATGGTAGGAATACACACATGAATATGCATAAAAGGAGTATGGCAGAGTGTTTTCTTTCTTAATTTCTGAAAACAATTTGTGTAGTACTGGTATTACTTGTTCTTTGAAAGTATGATATAATTCTCCTGGAAATCTATCAGGACTAGAACTTTTTCCTTTGCTAATTCCTTTGCAGCTAGTTCTTTTTCCTTTTCTGAGATTGGGTTATTTAAGATCTCTATATAATTTTCTGTTAGTTTGGGTATTTTATTTTTTTTAATATATTTCTCTTTTTCTTTTGTTTCCTTTGTTTTGTTAGTAGTAATTG
Organism: Trichosurus vulpecula; assembly: GCF_011100635.1. Classification (NCBI taxonomy): domain Eukaryota; kingdom Metazoa; phylum Chordata; class Mammalia; order Diprotodontia; family Phalangeridae; genus Trichosurus; species Trichosurus vulpecula. The sequence goes on from NC_050573.1 coordinate 198,518,800, forward strand.
GAACTGCTCCTTAAATGGTAGTTTTGGGAGGAACTCACCACTCCACTTTCCAATCAGAGAGTAATGACAAGGTTTGAGTATTAAGGCTGATGTGATCTGGTAGGATAATTAGGAGTAAGGGTAGGGGATTTTCCCTTGAGAGGAGCAAGCCAGGGAATCTCCTAGCTCCATTAGCTGCTTGAGAAGCCTTCTTGTGCACCAAAAGAAGCTCTATCCAAATCCTGCTTTCTGTTGCTGTCGCTTCAGAGAAATCTTGTTATTCTCTCAGAGTCAGACCACCCACGCCACATACCTTAGACTACTCAACGTATCGTCAGCTATGTTTTGATACAGCTTCATAACCTCCACTGGTACAAAAAAAGGTCTATTTAGGTAGATGTGAGGTTTTCTGACTCATCCCGCCTGGTGAAAAGTCGCCACCCTTTACTTTTTATTCAAATTATACAAGTCAATTCCATTTATCCTTTCAGTTCCCAAGCCCCTAGTAAATATTGCCTCAACATGAAAATATACATGTTTCTTCAATGAATTTTCAGAAGGCACTAGAAACACTGGGGGAGGAGGAGAAAAAGCTGAGGGTCTCTTTGGGCTTTTCTCCTCGTATTAACCTTAGACACTATGCCTCTCTTAATATAGTCTAAGATCTTATTAACTTTCGGGCCATCATACTACATTGTAGAATCATATTAAGCTTACTAGCTACTAAAATTCCTAGATGCTCTTCAGACAAACTATTCTTTAGTCATCTCTTTTTCATTACATATTTTTGATTTGACTTTTTAGATCCAAGTATAAGCCTTTAAATTCATTCTATTAAATTTCACATTGTTTTATTCAGTCCAACTTTGCGATTTATTAAGATATTTTTGTACCCTCACTCTGTTTTCTGATTGTGTTAGTTTTCTATCCTAGCTATGTGACACTTGAAAATTTGATGGCCATGTCACTTATTCATTTATCCAAGTCATTGATAAAAATATTAAATGAAATGGCTGAGCACAGATCCCTGGCATTCTCACTAGAGACTTTCTTCAAAATGGACGACAAATCATATACTTTGGGTCTGGATATTCAAACAATTCTGAATACACCAGTTGAACTATCATTTATGTCATTTATCTCCATCTTGTACCCAAAAATCATATGAGAAACTAGAAAATGCTTTGTTGAAATCTGGGGAAAGTATACATATAACATTACTCTGCTGTATCAGAATATTAACCCTGTATAAAAAGCATGACTGTATCAGTAAGGCAAGATTCATAACCTCGAGGATGACCATGAAGAGACCTGTATGGTTTGGAATCACAAAGTATGAAAACTCTCCAGGTAGAAGGCAGAGGAAGTATAACATTTATTTAAACACCAGAGGATCAAATCCCAAGACCAGCAACTCCAATTTGATATAGCAGTAATTATATTCCAAAACCAGTAAGCCCACCTCAATGTAGTAACAAGGAAATTATAACACAGTATTTATAGCAAGGAACCAAGTCATTTTGTAACCATCTTCCTGCTGGGGCCTCCCTGTAAGCACTTATGAATCCTAACTGTCTACCTGTCTGTGTTCTCTCCCCTCTTAGTTCTCTGGTCTCTGAAGCGCCCTGGTTTCCACTCTACTCTCCTGCAGCTCTTTCTGCAGCTCTGTCATCTTGGAGTTCTTACTTCTCCTCCTTGGGCTAGATTCTGAATTCTTGCTTTTGACTTCTGACTTCTGACTTCTCAGTTGTCAATGGCTACCTTCTGGGTGTATATACTATTTTCAGGGCCTGAGGACTTCATACCCAATCAGCAAAAGGGTGTGGGCATGAAGCTTACTGCCTAGTAAGCAAAGGGAGTAGGCCTTCCTACAAACAAACCTCTAATCAAGCTTCCCTTAATTGGTTCCACCTGAGGTCTATTGAATGGGTGGAAAGGTCTTTAATCACTGATTGACATCACAATGACCTGTTCTTGATGAAGCCAAGAATGAGTGAATGAAAAAGCATTTCTTAACCATTTATTCCGTGCCAAGTTTTGTGCTAAGTTCTTTACAAATATCATCTCATTTAATCCTCACAACAACCCTGGGAGGTAGGTGCTATTATTAGTCCTGTCTTATTGATAAGGAAAGTGAGAAGGTTTAAGTGACTTGCCCAAGGTCACACAATTAGTAAGTGTCTGAGGCTTGATTTGAACTCAGGTCTTCCTTACTCCAGACCTAGTCATCAACCCACTGTATTGCCTAGGAATGAAACTCTAGTGGATTGAACTGACACACCATTTGCAGGTGTAAAGATAGTATTGTTTTGATTATGTTTCTAAATCCAAAAAGGTATGGAGAAAGGGCAGCTCAGAGGGTGCATGCTTGGCAGCAAGGTGGCTGGGGAGGAGATGGTCAGGCAGCAAAGGGAAGCATGACTGGGTCCAACCTCGCCTGCCATATTGAACCACATCTGGACAGTGGGGGTGCCTGAGGTATGTTAAAAGATCTAGAGGAAGTGCCCAATGAATCCTCAAAGGAGGATAAATAGGAGAACATGGACAAAGTGAGCACATATGGACAGACTGTGATCTGTAATCAGTAGCAGGAATACCCAGCCCAATGAGATCATGGATCCTTTAAGAATTCAGATATTTTACACACACAGAAATTAAGGTTCAGAGAAACTAAGTGACTTTCCTACTTGATAAATGGCAGAATTGGGCCCAAGGCCCAGGTATTTTTATTCCAAATCCAAATCCACCCTGTGATAACTATAATTACTTATGCCAGAGAACTAATGAGTTTTAATTCTTTTGACTAGTTAATAAGGAAATGTACAGGAGAAGGACTGAACCTGTGATTTTGCTGGTATAGAGGACTCATGAATGAAGAAACACATTCTGCCAAAGCAGGTCACCACTTTCTCTGCAACTTATAGTCTTAGAGAATTGCCTTGGTACACTGAGTGGTCAAGTGACTTGCCCAGCGTTACACATGTAGTAAATGCCAAATGTAAGACTCACTCCTGAGTATAATTCAGGCTGTCTATCCTTTACGTCATCCTACCTCTAGTTCATAGATTTTTAGAATTGGAAAGGATCTTTTAGATATTCTACTTCAACCTCCCTCCCACTCAATACAGGAATCCTTTCTGCTACATTTCTCTCCTAACAGGTGATGATCTACCATCTACTCAGATAAGTCCAGTAATTATTTCTGCAGAATGAAGCCCATCCCAGTATCAAATAGATCTATTTGTTAGATTTTATTTTCTCCCAGTTTTGATCTAATATCTACTTCCTTGTAATTTCTACCCACTGATTCTAGTTTTGCCCCCACTGGACAGGGGTGTGCTGGTAACTGGCTCTCCAAAAATGTATGCATGACATATATCCACATTATTAACATTTTCTCATTCACATTATTAAGTCTAGACAATCAACAACATAATAAATCAAGCCTTGATTTGTAGCATTTGATGATTTCTGAGATGTAAAGCTCATACTGAGAATTTAACAACCATCTCTTGCAAGCTGGTTCAAGCCGACTTCAGCACGCCCTGCCTTGGGTGTAACATAAAATAAATCAACTTCATTTTTCATATGACAGCCTTTCAAATATTTAAAGAAAGCTATCATTTCTCCATTCATTTTTTTCTCCACCTAAAATATCTCCAATTCTTTCCAATGTTCTTTATATGACCTTACTTCCTGACTCTTCAGCATGTGGGGACTTAATTCGCTTTGTTAAAGTCCAGAATTGAACAAAATATTCCATATTTATCTGACCTGGGCAAAGCCCTATTAAGACCATCAACTTCTATGAGATAATATTTTGGGAATCATTTGCCAGCTTTTTGTCCTCACAATTGGGGCTTTTGGCTTTTTAGTCAGTAAGAATGAGGACGATGAATACAGGATGGCATCATGGTTTAACTCTTTTTATTCCTGAGGAAATTAAAACTCCCTTCTCTATTTCCTCCATCCTTAATACCACTATGGAGTAAAAGAAGTTGCAGGGATTATATGGATAGGAATATAATGGATAGGAATTAAAAGCCTAGAAGGCTTCCATCAACATAGGATGATTGATTTAAAACTGGAAAGGGACCTTAAAAACTGCCTACACCCCCTTGCTTTATAGCTGAAGAAACTGGGTCCCTTGAGCTTGCCCGAGGTCCACAGGTGGTAAGGGGCAGAGGTTTGATTTGAATCCAGGTCCTCTGCCTCCAGTTCCATTGAGTTTTTTGCTCTACCACACCGACTTGCCTTCTGGCTATACAACATCTCAGGGACAGAGCGGGGTATTTTGACCCATGGGGCCATTTCTGATTTCTATGCCCAGCACTTAATGTCTAAAAAATCGTTTGGCTGTGGTTGCGGCTGGCAGAGGAATGGGTGGTAAGTGGGTTGTTGTTAGGTATTTGTTGTTGCTGTTTTCCCTGCTATTGCTATGCCAAATCAAGCTTCTCTCCTTGTCTCTTTACAGGCAGCTAACTGTGCTTGTGGAACGCTGCCACTTTAAAAATATATTTACAGGCACGGTTTGTGAGAATTATTTTCGATAATTACCCATATTCTCTCAGAGAAAAGATCCCCAGGAGCCCCCGAGATGATGAGATGGCAGAATGGCAGAGCCAGACAACAGCCGCATCCTGCTCCCAGAAAGCAGCCATTGAGAAGAGGGGAGCCGCTGCCCTCACCACAGCAGGTAGCGCCCAACAGCGCCCTGCCTGAGGTACCAACATGCGAGGGAGAGGCAGTGAGGCTTTGAAAAACACAGTCCATAGAACAAGGCCCACACAATCCCTCCTCCAGCTTGTGCCAGCGAGCCCAGCTGTACCCTTTTAATGCTCACGTTAAAAAAACAAAACAAAACACGCACACCCACCCCCAAAACCCTCTACAAAAGCATTGTGATCTAAACATTAATTTTAATTTCTAATCATAAATGCCTTAATTTTTCTAATGTTTGTGGGTATGCATACATTTACACGTGCATACATATATGTACACACACAAATATACATACATGCATACACCTAATATAACCACATAGATATAACATGTACACATATGCAATATACATGTTACATACACATGTGTATACATATATACGCATATACGATACAACTATATACACACATGCAACTATACACACATGCATTCACATGCACAGTATAATATACGTGCATACATAAACACATACATATATGCAATATACATATATACACATACATATGCACATGCACAATATACATATAAACACACAATACAGTATGCCAATACATATACATACACAAACAATAAACATATAAATATACACACATGCATTTACATACATATACACATATAATATACAATACACACATACACACAGCATACATATGATACACATATAAATATACAAACATGCATTCACATACATATACACATCAACCTATACACAATAATACATATATGCAATATACCACATAATTCATACATACAATACACACATAAATATACACCCATACATTTACATACATAAACACAACATATATACAATATATGCATGTATGTAATATATCACATACGTATAGTACACATATGCATACACATACACATACATGCATTTATATATATACACACAACAAGCTATATACAATACATGAATTTTTGCAATATACCACTCATATGCATAATACATTAATACACATATGTATCACACATACATGTGCATACACACAGATAATACGTTACACACATACATACATCACAAAACATCAACTGAAAGATGACTGAGTTGCATTATGCCCAGATATATAGGCACATACTCTGTGGTACAGTGAGAAGAGCCCAGGATTTGGAATCAGAGAATCTGAGTATGGATCCCTGCTTTGCCACTTACCACCAATTTGGGCTAATCATCACTGAGCCTTAGTTTCCTCATTTGTATAATGAGGGGGTTCCAAGAATCAAAAGTTTGGAGTTGAAAGTGACTGGACTCTAAAGGTCACCTCATCCCCCCTTTTAATTTACATATAGGAAGCTGAAGCCAAGACTTGTCCAGGGTCCCACAGTAAGTAGATATTTTGGTTGGAATTATGAACTCAGATTTTCATGACTCCGAGCCCAGCATGGTATCCTCTACCCCATGCTGCCCCTCGGATGCCGTGCTTCCTAGCTGACATTAAAAGTCCCTCTAGCCCTAAATTTATGATCTTATAACACAAGACAAATATGAAATTTATTAATGTGTGTTAGGCACTTTTCTAGGCACTGGAGATTCAAAGGCGGGCAAATGAGCCAGCCCTTTGAGGAGAAGACATTGTCTTGAGAAGGCACAACATGGACACAATAAGTGTCTTAGTCATAGGAAGAAGAGAACATTCAGAACTAGGGGCATCGGGAAAGGTTTTAATTAAGAGATGACACTCGAACTGAGCCTTGAAGAAAGCCTGATATTCTAAAAGGTAGAAGTGAAGAGGGAGAGCATTCTGAGAAGGGGGGGCAGCCTATGCAAAGACCCAAAAATGACAGATGCACTACTGTGATGGGGAAGTGGCTATGCAACCACTCTGTCTGGCACATGGAAGGTGTGAAGGGGGTTGACATGATACAAGACTGAAGAGGAAGCTGAAATGGGTAAAACCAAAACACAACCACCAAAAATTAAAGCATCATGGTCATTGTGGAAATTGCCCAAATGTGGTGAAGCCATCTTGGTTCAGCAAGAATGAAAGTGAAGGAATTTTGCCATCTTGGCAAAATTGGGGTAGAGTGAGGGGGAAGAGGGGGAAGAGATTGTCATTAGAGGCATTTATGATTCATATAGCTTTTAAGGAAATAGGAATAAAAACAAGCCCGGAATGAGTGAATAAACTGAGGGAAAACTGGAGACGGTGGGTACAGACATGGACATAAACACCCCTAATTTTCCATATTTCTTACCCACCCCCACCCCAGTACTCATAGACTTTTCCCTTCCCTGCACTTTCTTTTCCAGACAATCATAGAATATTCAAACTATAATGGAGCATTCTGATCTTCTAGTCTAATCTCCTCATTTTGTAAAGGAGGACACGAAGGCAGAGGAGGTTAAATGAGTTGTCCAAACTCTCATAGTGGAGTCACTGGCAGCACTGTATGTCATGGTCACACCTCAGGCTTTGCATTGTATCTATTTCGTTTTAAAGAGAAGACTCAGATTTCTAATTTCAAAAACACAATGGAGTTCAGTCAGGGAATGGAGGACGCTGGGACTTGATCTGTAAAAGTAGGTCTCTCCTGCCAAAAACGAAATGTTCACTCATTTTAGGATGCAGGAGCTACTGGGGTGAAAAACACTTTGACTGGTTATTGGAATGAAATTGTCATTTCTTTCATATACAAATACAGTGGTTACATATTATGCTTAATTTTATAACATTTAATATACTATATAATACACATTATATATGTTCTTATAACATATTATATATGTTCTTATAACGTAACATTATAACATTTGGGAATCTGATTATTGTCCACATAGACTATATTTCCATTATCTACTATGTAATCTTTTAGATTAACCCATTAATTTCTTATCTTGAAACATTGTAATTGTTTTCCCTTGAACTTTTAGTGTGTGTGAATAATTAACACATATGGATGTATAATGGTGACTTCCATGTAATGGTAGTAACTCACATTTATATAGTGATAATTTCTCCAAACACTTTCCTCTCATCAATCCTATGAAGTAGCTAGCTAGTGCTTTACCATTTTCAAAGCACTTTCCTATTTGTTGTCTTATTTCATCCTGGCAATCACATTGATGAGGTGGGTAGGCCAAGAAGTACCACCCTTATTTTACAAGAGAAAGGGAGGCCCAGAAAGGTTCTTGACTACAGTTACATTGCTAGTAAATTCTGGAGCTGGGACTGAAACTCAAAGCTGTAACTTGCCTGAGATCACTGAGTCTTCATCCCAGGGATGGAAATGCAGAGAGCTTGCGTGTGAGAGGCCATAACAATATAAGGAATGAACTTCTTTTATTTATTCATTTACCTATCTATCTATCTATCTATCTATCTATCTATCTATCCATCCATCCATCCATCCATTTATTTGTCTGTCAGTCCATTTGTTCGTTTGTTTATTTTAGAGGGGGGAAGGCAGGGCAATTGGGGTTAAGTGACATGCCCAAGGTCACAGAGCTAGGAAGTACGTCAAGTGTTTGAGGTTGGTGCTCTACTCGCTGTGCCACCTAGCTGCCCCATGCATAAGCTTCTTAAGCAGAGTGGGCGGAGGTGAGGGGTGTACCCCAGGTACCTCATGAAACAGGAAGAAGAGTTTTGGGTTCGGGGTACCTATGAGGAGTCAGCAGCCTTTTTTCTCCCCTCCTTTCTCCCACAGAACAGTAAATAAAATTCTAACTGGACCTGACTCTGTCTTCTTTCTCCCCAAGACTTTCCCCTTCCTACCTTCTTTCCAGGGTGATTGGTCTCTACCCTCAAGTGCCTCAGGCACATGCCCTTCCAAGGAAGATAAGTCATGACCCTAGTGCTACCTGCCCTCGTGTGTACAGTGTGGAGGCTGAGGCCATTTTTAGAATATAGAGTGTAGGATCTTAAAAGTCATAACTGGACACCATGACCTCCAAGGTCCCAACCAATCATATCCTCTGTCACTGTAGAAATGATATTCTTCTCCATTTCCCTGCCAATCAATTTGTCTTAATAACTCCATATACACATCAGTTGATTCTAGATTATGTTTCTGTGCCTCGGTTGCACTGCTTGTTGTGAGCAGTGGTTGCCTGGGGGCCAAAATTTCTCCTTATATCTCTGCTAGAACCAGGATTTTTATTTCCTAGTCTGCTACATGGTAGTGTAGCAGAAAGCATGTATTTGTTTTTCTTTTTAATTATTTAAGAATAAAACAAGCATTTCTATAACATAGCATAATAAAAAAAGATGAAACTCATGGAACTGCAAATCTATTGTTATTCCTTTTAAATATATAGCACAGTTATCATGTAAATTTCTTTTTTTCTCTCTCCCTCCCTCCCCTCCCCACGGCCCTAGAAAGTATGTATTTGTAGCAGATAGTATGTTTTCAAGAGTGAGCACACATGTATGCATGTAGGATCTTGGAGGACTCCTGCAGCTGTCTTTTCACTGATATAGATTAGAAATTTAGATGTAAATTATAGTTTGAGACACTTTGCCTGGGGGCAGTGAAAGGTTGGGCACCTCGGTTGTGCAGTAGGTAGTGCTTTGGGCCTGGAGTCAGGAAAACTTGAGTTCAAATCCGGCCTCAGACACTTGCTAGCTGTGTGACCCTGGGCAAGCCACTTTATCCTGTTTACTTCAGTTTCCTCATTTGTAAAATGAGCTAGAGAAGAAAATGGCAAACCACTCCAGTATATTTGCCAGGAAAACCCCAGATGGGGCTACAAAGAATCAGACATGACTGAAGAAACTGAACAACAAAGGTTAAATAATTTGTCCATAGTCACACAGTCAGTATATGTCAGAAGTAGGACTGGAACCCAGGCCTTCTTGATTTGGCTTCCCCATGCTGCCCATTAGCATGCTGTTATGCAATCTAGAATAATCTTACAAGGAATGGCTGAGATAAATATTTCCTGTAACATTTATAAATATATCCACAGTCTATTGAGATATTAGCATATTTTAAGTACATAATAATAAAATCATACAGTCTTGTTTACAGTGCTGCTTAAAAAATATTCATTGAATTAGAAATCTGAGATGCAATTAGTTGATACTTCCTTAGATGTATATAAGCAAAGGAATTCCTCAATATGTCCTCAATATTAGAAATGTTCGGAATTTTGCTTAGCTCTGTTATATTCCTATAGGAAATAATACATTTCAATCAGTGCTTCAGTTGTGATTGATCGTAAGCATCTCCCAAAATTATGGTGGCTATTGTGACCAGTCAGACCATTGTGGTCATAGAATATGGACCATGTATGACCCTTCCTCTAGATCAGCAGTTTTCAAACTTTTTGGTCTTGGGGCTCCTTTACAATTTCGAAAATTATTGAGAACCACTCCCACCCTCACTTCTACTACTGCAGTTTTTGTTTATATTAGTTGTGTCTATCATATCAGAAATTAAACATCTTAGTATTGCTAACAAAATGGTTTTAATTTTGTGGACCTGAAAGGTTTTTGTGACTCCCAGGAGTCCCTGGACCACACTTTGAGAACTGCTGCTCTGGACACAAATATCTTTTAGACTTATTTTAGCTTTCTAAGGCAAATGAAAGAAATCTAAAGGATTTCTCTTCTTTCAGTTTTTTTTTTTTGCCTTCTTTTGTAATGGGAAGATCAGTCTCTCTAGAGCTCTGACAAATTGTCAATGTAACTTCTGGTATTATTCCTAAGACCTAGAAGAGAGCTCATGTTAATCAAATAAAAATTGTCATCCTCCAGTGACAAGGCTTTAAAAAAAAAAGAGCCAGGTCTATTTACAAATGTGCTGGGCCAGACTCCTGACTATCAGTGAGTGGACAGAAAAGTCACTATCTTATTGAATTCTCAACTCAAGTACTTGCCCAGAATTCTGCCCAATTCAATACCAGATATGTTGTAGAGATTTTTGGTGCGACTTTGAAACGACAAAGCAAAAGCTGTAGGATAAGCTAACATCTCCTGGAGAACAGGCAGGGTTTCCGATAGCCGGCTGTCTCCCAAAATGTGGGTGTTGGCCACTGTAACAAAAAGGGACTTTAAGGGTAGATGATAATTAGAGACAGGCCAAACTGGTTTGGAAAACTCCAGATACCAATCTCACTGGGCATATTTGCCCTATCTGCATGTCGTTAACCAGCTGCTGACGTGTTGGGAAAGTTGAAGCTAATTTCTGAATCTAATGAAAGACTCTGGTAGTGAATAGATCCTGCTAATATTGAGTTAGACTTCCTTTCAACTTTGTACTTTCTTCCTCTGGTTCAGCCCGTCTTACTTCTGATGTAGATGTATCAAACATATTCCATTACTGCTCCTCATTAACTTTGGTTTTGCACAGTCTGCCATGTAGTTTTGCACCTTCTTAGATATTATGGCCTTGAGTCTGAAGGTTAAAAAAAATTAAATAATGAGGAGATAAGATGTCGCAGATGGAACATAGCCTAAGACCTCAATGTACAGCTTTTCTCCGGTTCTCGTGGCATGTTGCTCCAGCCTTTTAGTAATATGGTGCGTGCCCTGAAACAAAGAATTAATAATCATGATGGCTCAAATTTGTATAAGACTTTAAGGTTTGCAAAATGTTTTTCATCCATTATCTCATTTGAGAATCAAGTGCCATGATTTTCCTAGTTTCACAGACGAAGAAAGTGGCAATTCTATACATAAAGTGACTCTGCTCAGGTTCTCACAGATAGCAAGTGTTTGAGTTAGAATTTGAACTCGGCCTCTTGTCTCCAAATCTAGTGCTCCATTTACTGTGTCACACATGCCTCATGTTAAGAAGCAACTTAGCATACAGAAGTCATTTTGGCCTTAGAATCAGGACACCTGGGTTTGAATGCTGGTCCTGACGCTCCTACTTATGTGACCAGAGACACAACACTTCATATCTCAGCTTCCTCACCTGTAAAATGGGGATGATATTACATATTTCATAGAGTTGTGATAAGGAGAATGCTTAAAGCACTCAGGAAATATGAGGTGTTGCTGTTATTATCTGTTGAGAGAAGTAATACAGATGCCCTTTATAAAAAACAGTAAGAAAATATATACAACTGAACCACAATTCAGTTCAATAAATGTTCTTCAAAGCATCTTCAATGTGCCAGTCACCAGATGTACAAAGTCAAAAATGAAACAATCCTTGTCCTCATGGCCTCAAGGTAATATAGTGGATTGAATGCAAGATCTGCAATCAGGAAAACCTGAGTTTAAATTCTGCCTCAGATACTAGCTGTGTGACCCTGGGCAAGTCACTTGATCTTTCTCTACCTCAGTCCTAATCTGTAGAAAGAGCACCTACCAGGATTGTTATGAAGATAAAATGAGTTAATAGATGTAAATGTTTTATATTCGCTTTGTAAGTTTTAAAGTGCTCTATTAATGTTAACTATTAGCTATCATAAGGGAAGTTTGGTGGTACAGCGGATAGAGTGCCAGGTTTGGAATCAGGAAGATGAGTCATCCTCAGTTCAAATCTGGCCTCAGACACTTACTAGCTGTGTCACCCTGGGCAAGTCACTTCAGCCTGTTTGCCTCAGTTTCCTCACCTGTAAAATGAGCTAGAGAAGGAAATGGCACTCTAGCATCTTTACCAAGAAAACCCCAAATGGGGCCACTAGCAATCGGACACGACTGTAAACGACTGAGCAACAACCATTAACTATCAGCATTGGGGAGAAACAACATGTGTATAGTTAAGTCAGCGTAAAATGTATATGAAGCAGACAGTGAAATAAAAGAAAATTGTGTTAGTGTCTCCTCTGTCTGACAACGCTCGATGCATCTAACAGAAAGACTCAGAGAAAAATTAAATCTGTGGGTTGACATTGTTACGCTTTTGCATTACTAGATAAAAAGCATGATTTGCTTATGCAGCATGCCCTCTGAGGCCACTTCTCCAACTCCCGCTTGAACTTGAGGTCTGGGGTCCCCAGGACAGCCCGCTACCGGGTGTGCATACAAAAGGCATGACTGCCTTTCAGTCTCAGTTTCCCTTGTGGCTTAGATGAGGCAGGACTGCTTTGAGCTGAGTTGGGCGATGGGGGACCATCAGCTCTTTAGGGATCTTGTGGTGAATGTGAGAAGCTGAGATTTCTAGGACCGTCACTCACAAACTCCCACCAGTGTGCTCCTCATTATCAGCCAATCAGTTGAATTCCATTCACTTTTTAAAAAGGGATTTATAAGAAGGTGTAACAAGAACAAATGGTACAAAATAGTCTCCCCAAACTGGGTGCACATTCCCCATTTGTATACACGAAGTCCCTGGAGAGAATGAGTTCAAATTTAAAGTATGACGCTACCATTGTAAGGCACACATGCAGAGGATATATGTGACAAAGGAGTGCCTCCTGACGCCTAGACCTGGAAGAACTTTATTCTCAGAGCTGATATTCAGTCACCACTTGACTCCTATGGCTACTACTAATGGCTGGACTCTGCTACTAACTCTGGTCACTGGTGGGACCTCTGGGGCTCCTGAACTCACAAGATTACTCTACCTGGACATATCCCTCCCTTGAATTTTAATTATTTGGTATCAGAAATAAATAAACATGAAAAGACAGAAGTACTCCATGTATATAGTCACTATGGCCAGGTTGGAGTCAAACTGATGTCTCCCCCTCACCCAACTTAACTTAAAGCCGTCCTGCCTTATCTAAGCTCACAATGGAAACTGAGACTGAGCTATGGTCAGGTTATCCCTTTTGTATGAACATTCAGGTCTTGCTCAGTAATTCCCAAGTCATTAGTTGTTGCAATTTTATATCCACTTGGAAGACTTTTCATGCTCACTAGAACCAACCCATGACTTGTCATAGCTGGAAAGATTTCATAATAGCCAGAAGGCTCCTCCTCAAATTTCCACATGGTCTCTTGGAACCTGGTGGAAGATATCTCTGCAAGCCCAAAGAATTGGCCCTCCATTAGCCAGCTTCTAGCTCTATGTGAAACTCCTGCGGCACCAGGGCTTATGAGACTGGTGATTTATCTCACTTAGGAGAACCTTCTGGAAGGATGCAGGTGTTGTGAATTGCTGAATGTAGCTCTTATCTAGGTCTGGTCATACTAAAGGAACATAGTAGTTCTTTTTGCAGCAGAAAGGTCATAAAGTCCTTCCTGTCTGTGACAAGCTTTGCTTCTGGTTTCAAGGCCTTTTTGTTTCTTGTGTTCTGTTGCTCTGACCACTTCTGGTCATTACTTAATGCTCCACCTTACCCTCTGGCTTTTATGAAATCTTTAGCTCCTTAGTGCTTGCTCAGTTTTGGCCCTCTTCTCTTTTTGACCTATGGTTCCCATTGACTCCTGGGTCTAGACAGTTTTCACCTCTGATCATCTGGTCCTGACAGATAGTCTTGTCATTTTGATCCATTGCTGACCATGGCCTAGTGCGATAAATAGCTTAACAGAGTTAGTGAATCCTTCTTGGGATCTAATTTACTCCCAGGCATGATAGATGAGAATCTAATTTATTATATTGTAACTCCAGGTTCTATTGGCTAAGACTCCATTGGACTATGGAGAACAATGATCACGGTATTTTAGCATCAGAAGGCCCTTAAAAATTTCCCACCTTAATCCCTTAAATTTTAGATGAGGAAACTGAGGCCTAGTACTAACCTACCTCTAGGACTAGAATGTACATGCTTTGAATCTAAAGAGTTATTTCCAGTTATTCTCCTTTTGCCATAGGACAAGCCACGCTCTGAGCCAGGGAAGTTGTGTAGAATGCTATAACCTAGACAAGAAATTTTTCTTCTGAATATTCCTAGGAGTAAGGTCCAGAGGTGGGGCATTTTTCAGAAACTGAAGCAGTAAAAAGGGGAACTCCTCATAATCCATTGACTAGCACCTTAATGGCCTTTGACAGATAATGGCCTAACTGTAAATCAGGAAATTGTTTGGGGCAGCAGAAAGTCAGCACTGAAGCCTAATGATTTCTGATTTTTACGTTGGCCACAGGGTGCCATTGACTTATTATGTCCTTTAGGCTGTTCCAAACTTGACTTGGGGCTTAGACATTTCAAGCAAACAGGAAATCAGGCATCCGTCTAATAACTGTTTATTCTTAATATGTTAGAGTTCTAGGTCACATTGCTTTTGTCTATATTAGAGATAAAAAGTACTTTAATGAACAACTTCTACCCCACCCTGTCTTCTCACTGCCCTCTTGAGTCACATGCACATGCACATGAAGAGTCTTAGTTATGGAGTCCATATTGAGGCACAAACGTAAAGACTGGGGGCCTCCTTAAACTGGCCAAAGAAGAGCAATATTTGTAACTATTAGTAAATAGCATTTCTTTGCAGTCATTAGACTAAGCTCTCAATCAAGTTAAGTTATGCTCTTGTGTTCTTTTGTTCACTCGTTTATGCTCTTTTCACCTTTCTTTAGACTTTAATCACGTAATTATTTTTATTCATTTCCCTATAAGATTTGAAGCATTTCTTATTGGGTTCTAACTACAAGGTGAGATTGGAGGAGCAAAAAAAGAATGGACATGATTCCAACTTTCTATCCTTTCATATCCTTATCAGCTTACCCATACTAACTGTACTTAAGTTATTGATGTGATGGACCAAGCTTCTACATCTCACTTTCTCTTTTAAAGAACATCAAAGAGGTAAATTGAGACAAGTTGATTATGAGAGCATAGATCTAGAGCTAGATGGAGCCTCAGAGGACATCTGGTTCAACCATCTCCTTTTATGGTTGAGGAACGGAGGCCCAAGATGGTGAAGTGATTTGTCCAAGGTCAAAAAAAGAGTTTCAGAGATGGGATACTGACTCCCGAGGCACACATCTTTCTGTTGTGCTATGCTGGTGCTTTTTAATGTGGCAGTTTGGCACAGTGAGTGATCTTTGGAGTCCCAATAACATCACAACAATTAAGACAATATGCTAAAATGGAACAATCTTTGGATTGGAGTAGAAAGACCTAAATGCAGATTCCATCACTGCCACTAAACAGTTAGATGATTTGGGACAAGTCAACTGCTCTGTTTCCGTCAAGGACACAGTCAGCTTGCAGTTTTCCAGGTTCAGAGCTTTGCTGTCATTGTCGAATCCTCACTTTCATTCAATTCATACTGCTGCTCAGTCAATCAATAAACAAGCATTTTTTAAAGTAAATAAGATATGTCAGGCACTGGGGATACAAGAACAAAAAATGAGATAGTCCCTCCAGGAGTTGATGTTCACAGCAGTAAACAATGTGTATGAATATGAGCACATAAAAATACAAGATAACATTGGGTAGATGGCACTAGTGGTGAGACCCGGAAAGACCTCATGAAGAAGATGGAACTTGAGCTGAGTCTTGAAGGAAACCAAGAATTCCATGAAGCAAGAGTGTGTTGGCAACCAAAAATGGGCTCCTTAGCACTTAGTCAACAAGTGCCCTTGACTAGTTTGGCTTTTTCCCCTGAACTGAATGCTGTTTGTATGTTGGACTGGAGTAAGCTTGTCGGCCCCTTCACATTGCTTCCCTTGCTTAAGCTGATGGAAAGAACCTGTGCTTTCCTGGTCAACCCCTTTACCTTGCTTAAGCTGATGGAAAGAACCTGTGCTTTCCTGGTCAACCCCTTCACCTTGCTTAAGCAGATTGAAAGAACCTGTGCCTTCCCCGGCGTACCTTACACCCCCGCAGAAGCCGGATGGTTAAAAACAACTTCC
The DNA here is from genome assembly GCF_011100635.1 of Trichosurus vulpecula. NCBI lineage: Eukaryota > Metazoa > Chordata > Mammalia > Diprotodontia > Phalangeridae > Trichosurus > Trichosurus vulpecula. The sequence goes on from NC_050573.1 coordinate 198,535,135, forward strand.
GTTGGAGCCAGAGGCTGCTATAGCTACAGCCACAGCCGAAGCTGAAGCAGGAGCTGCCAGGAGCAGAGCTGACCTATGGGAGGAAGCTGAACAAGGACTTGAGGCCAGTGGGTAATCTTTTTACCATAGAGGGGGAAGCATGATTTTGTTTTACACCATCATGCTTCTCTGTAGCCTCCTGGTTACTCTTGTGAGGTGTACTTATTGGGCCTGGAAGCTTTTGATCAATATGTCAAAATGGGGATGCTGGTTCATGGGTTGGTTACTGTGGAGCCTAAATATATGCTTTGATTCTTCTGCCTCCTACTTTGAGAGTTTCTTATATCCAGCAGTTCCGAACCTTTCAGACATATATATGATCCTCTTTGAGATTATAAACTCTGCCCTCCTAATACAAAGAGTGAAGAGCATACAAAGTTTATGTAATTGGTTGCCAAGTCTTGATACTTCTACCTCCATAACATCTCTTGAATTTGTTTCCCCTACCCCAATTCAGACCTTTAACATCTCTTATCTGGGCTATTGTAATAAGTTTTTAATTTTTCTCCCTGTCTTTAGTCTTCCCTTATTTTCATCTCTCTTCCTTCAGTGATTCTTCTTAAGCCCAAATCTGACCATGTCCCCCCTACTGAGTGAATTCAAGTAGCTCCCACATAAATTCCTGTCTATCATGTGAAGTTCTTCACAACCTTGTCCCATGTTACCTTTCTACCCTCGTTATATTCTCTCCTCTACTCACTCTATGGTACAGTCAAATTGACTATCTTGCTGTTTTCACATATGCCACTCAATCTATCTCTGTGACTTTGAGTTGGCTGTCCTCTTTGCTTCCAATGCCATCTTGCTCACCCTTGCCTCTTAGAATTTCTTATTTCCTTCATTTGTCACTCAAGTTCCACCTTTTGCCAGAGGTCTTTACTAATCTCCTCACCTACTAGTGCCTTCCCCTCAATGTCACCTTGTGTTCACTTTGTATATGTTGTATCCCCAGTACCTGTTGCTTATGTACATGTACTTAATACATATTTATTGGCTGATTCCTCATCTACAAAAGAGGCCAATGCCCTGTCCAATGCACATGGATGGCATGGCTGTCAAATGAGACAAAATGTAATGAAAGTACTATCTAAGTTGTAAGTTTGTTGCTAGTAGGAAAACACAAAGAATAGGTATTTTTTCTTCCATTTCAGCAAAAAATCCAAGAGTAAAGTTTTATGGTGAGTAATGAAGGCGAGATTTGATGCAACTACTCTAGATAAAGAGAGAAAACACTGCAAGAAGTTTTGGCAGGATTGCCTTAGATTTGGAGATATTTGTAAAGAAAGAAGATAAAGTATATGATGATGCCATAAAGGCCCTTGGGGGATAGGCCCTGAAAAAGAGATAATAAACCACAATCTAAACCTGAAGGGACCTGGTTGGTGACTACGAGTGGAATCAAAGTTATCTGTGGGGAAAAGGGCAATTTGTAGAATTTCAATGGAATGATCTGTGGGAGCTAGAGAGAGAGAAATAGAATGGTAGCAAGGATTTAGAATGGAGGACAAAGAATCCTGATGGAACCTAAAAAAGAGGGACTTAAAAGTTGTTAGAACATTTCATGCACTGAAACTAATTCATCGAAATGGAAATAATTGTAAAGCATCTAGTGGCAATGATTTTAATATTGAATTCATAATCAATCATTAAAAAATAATAAGAAAAGTAGTTCAAAACTCAAAATCTCTGCGTGGGGACAGTTGGCATCTAAGAAGTTAGGGAATGGTAGAGGAGGAGAGAGACACTTGGGGCATAACAGAGCATTGTCACAATTGGAGTAATGTCTTCAGCCAATGTACCACAAAATAAAAATCTGTTTTGATCATACATAATTGATGTCTTGATTACTGAGTGCTTCTCTAAACTTGGTTTCACAAAACCTAACGGGATCTTTCTAAATTTTCCTAACGGCTTATTTTAGTCCTTTATACTTAACAAAAGCTTTTTGTCTATATTATTCTTCCCAGGTTTGACTTGTTTGCCATTAACTAAAAATAAGGCAGAAGATACTAAACTTTCTGATGTTAATAGACTATGAGATAATACACATACATGACTACTGATGTTACTGTAAACAAACAAAAAACTCCCTTGATTTCCTTATACACACACACACACACAGAAATTCACAATCTGCTCCTGATTGGAATCATTAACCAGTGGACTTTGTGTCTCCTTATATAAAAGTTTAGAATTGAAACACAAAAGTAAAACAACATCCACAGATCCCCTTAAAGACAGTGGGAAGTGCTTCCAGTGGCTGTCTTTGTTGAGGACATAGGGAAGTTAGCATATTGCGTTATTTTGGAGATTGGGAGTACTGAGCTCTCCTACTCCAGTAGTTATGTTCCTAAAGGCATAAGGGTTAGCATGCTGGACTTGGAGTCAGGAGGAACTGTGTGCAAATCCTGTCTCAGATACTCTCTAGCAGTTTCACCCTAGATAAGATACTCAGTTTCTCTGAGTTTCAGTTTTCTCATCTGGAAAACGGGAATACTAATGGCAACAACCTCACAGGTTTATTGTGAGGACCAAATATATTCATTACATAATAGATAAAAAGAGCTTTATAAACCTTAAAGTGCTATTCTTATGTATCCCATCAGTTATGTGACTGCATCTTCTGGGTCTCTTCATTAGTGGGGCAATAGTCATCCATCAGTTAATCTCCAAGGATAGAATGGAAATACTTTTCATAGTTTGGTGGGGGCAGAGAAAAGAATCAGGAGACTCACTAAAGGAATGATACAAAGTAAAAGGTGATGAAATGCTGAATTATCTGAAGACATAGCCATTTTATCAATGAAGGGATTGAGGATTAGAGAGGTTATTTGACTTGCCCAAGATCCCATATCTGATATGTGGTCAGGGCTAGGGGTGAAACTCTCATCTTCTGAATCTGATGTTAAAGGTCTGAATCTGAATCCACGCAATTTTACTGATGTTAAAGGTCTGAATCTGAATCCACACAATTTTACTTGAAGAGTGGTAGAAGTCTAGAAAACAGATAGACTACTAGATATTTTATCTTCTTCCACCTCTGTACATTCTTCCAAGCCACGCCTCCATGCCTGGAATACACTTCCTCTATTTCTCTTACCTGTTGAAATCCATTTCTTTGAAGGCTCAGCTCAGCCTTTCCTGGTCCTCTAGTTAGAACTGATCCCTCCTTCTATAAATCTTTCATGCCACTCTGATTAGCCTTTCCTTTGCTCCACATTATATTTTCACCTAGAGGCAGCTAGGTGGCACAGTGGATAGAGCACCTAGCCTGGAGTCAGGAAGACCCGAGTTCAAATATGGCCTCAGATAATTACTAGCTATGTGACCCTGGGCAAGTCCCTTAACCCTGTTTGCCTCAGTTTCCTCATCAGTAAAATAAGCTGGAGAAGGAAATGGCAAACTACTCTAGTATCTTTGCCAAAAAAAATCCTAAATGTGGTCACAGTATTCGGACATGACTGAAATTAGGCAGCTAGGATAAGGGACTCAGGTCTTCCTGACTCCAGGCCCAGTGCTCTATTCATTTCATCTATGCCCTAGGTAGCATAGTGGCAGGTAGGTGGCAAGGCAGATAAAGCACTCCCCTTGAATCAGGAAAATTCATTTTCATGAGTTCAAATCTAGCCTCAGACAGTTACTAGCTGTGTGACCCTAGGCAAGTCACTTAACCCTGTTTATCATCAGTAAAATGAATGGAGACAGAAATGGCAGACCACTCCAGTATCTTTGCCAAGAAAACCCCAAATGGGGTCATGAGGAGTTAGACATGACTGAAAGGACTGAACAACAGAATATAAGAGACTTCTACCCTGTATATCCTTAAGCTCCTTGCTCTTCCAGTGTGGCAGGGAGTGGGTAGAATAAAAGAATTACTTTTTTCTATTGTGTGATGCTGGGCAAGCAATACTTTTTCCTTAGACTTCAACGTTTTACATCTTAAAATGAGGGGATTTGGACTAGGTCATCTCTAAGGTCCCTTCTAATTCTCAGATTCTTGTGGTCCTATGATCAAGTGGCTTGAATCCTGCTATCAAAAGCCATGGATTAAGAATTTTCAGGGCAGCTAGGTGGTGCAGTGAATAGAGCACTGGCCCTGGAGTCAAGAGGACCTGAGTTCAAATTTGGCCTCAGACACTTGACATACTTACTAGCTGTGTGACCTTGGGCAAGTCACTTAATTGCCCTGCCTTCCTCCCTCAAAAAAACAAAACAAAACAAAAAACAATTTTTCTTTAGTCCTAGGAAACTGGAGTCTCCCAGAAAGAAATTCCTTCTCTGAACTGTCATGGGGATTCCAACTCCTCCATGTTCTTGATGCAGTAATTGCCCTCTCTGACTTGATGCTGTTAAAGTAGCTAAAGCTGAGTATTCTGTTCTATTATCATCATGGCCTTAAATCTTAACCCCCTCCCCCTCAAGTAACCACATGTATGGGTACCCTGGCTAGCCTTGGTATCTGGTATTCTTTCTTTCTTCCTCTCTCTGTCTCTCTCTCTGTCTTCTCTCTTCTGTCTCTCTCTCTCTCTCTCTCTCTCTCTCTCTCTCTCTCTCTCTCTGTCTCTCTCCTTCTCTCTCTCTTTCTCTCTCTCCCTCTCCCATTACTGGACCATACTCCATGTTTTTTCTTTGTTTTTTTCTTCTAGTTGAGGTATTCCCAATCTGTGGTCTGCAGATCTTTTGGGGGAAAGGGGCAATGTAGTCTATATATATAATATATATATGTATATACATGTATATATGTGTACACGCATCACACTCCTTGTCACTTTGATCTTTATTCAGCTCTAATGAAATATTAGGCATAAACAATGAATTTGAGCTGATAGCTTTATATATTAAATGCTTCATTTGTGCCCAGTAGGGAAAAATGTTTTTTTTTTCTTAGCTTCTCAGGAAAGAGTATGACCTTTTTTCCCCAGTAATGTTCCTTTTAGAGTGGGTCATCTGAGCAGTGCTATTGAGAACTCAGTCCCCAGCCCCAGGCCTCTGAACAGAGTTACACTAGCAGCCTAGGGTTACCTAGAGCAGATTGTGAACTCAACCCCAGGCTCATATCAGGACCAGGGCAGCAGCATATGGGGCCAACTACTGTCTAATGGAGAGTCATCCAGGAGCAAGTATGTAACTGTGTTGCCTAAACACAAACCAGGATTTGGAGTCTGGAAAAGCCAGGAGAATAGTGATAAGATCATACTCTTGATCTGACTGCAGAAGATTTGCTTAAATTCTGCAATTCTGTGGCTTAAGCCACTCCTGTGATCATTGAAAAAACACCAAGGAAATAGGAGCAGGATCTTAGATAAAACAGACTAGGATTATATGAAGCCATGATAGTCCCGAAAGAGGTGTTCAGAGTTTGGTCCTAGCACAAAGTCCCAGTCCTAGAAATAAAGCTAGAAGAAGTAAATAAAAAGAAGGTTAAGGGGCTATTGTGATGTTAGGGATACCCAAGACACAAATCAGAGAATAACTCCAAAGGATCCACAAGCAAAATTTCAAGGAAAAACACACGAGATCAATCATAATTTCTAGAAGAAATAAAACAAGAGTTGAAAAAAAGAGTTGAAGATGATATAAGTGAATTGAAAGTGATAGAAAAAAAAACTGGAAAAGAAATGTGAGATTTTATAAAAAGTTTTGGAAAAAGAAAGAACAATTTAGGGGTTTACCCAAACAATAGACTTCTTGAAAATTATAATGAATCAAATTAAAGTTAATAACTTTATAGACAAGAAATATTAAAATGAAAGCAAAAGGCAGAAAATAATAATCAGAAAAAGAAAATGTAATGTAGAATTATATCAAAAAACAACTGACCAACAGATACAGATCAAAGAGAAATAATTTACGAATCTTTGGACTGCCTGAAAGCCATAACCAAAAAAGAACCTAGATAACACACTTTTGCATGTTATTAAAAAAAAACCCTGCCCAGGCATAGTGGAACAAAAGGGCATAATGAAAGTAGAAAGAATCTACTGATAACTTCCTTAAAGAAACCCTACAATAAAAAATCCCAGGAATATCATAGCCAAAATCTAGAGCTTTTAGATCAAAAAGAAAATGCTACAAGCAGCACAAAAGAAAGAGTTCAAGTACTGACAAACCATAGTTAAGATCATGCAAAATTTAGTTACTTTCTGTATAAAAGAATAGAGAGCTTGGAATATAATAATCTGAAATGCAAAATGTGTATGTTTACAACCAAGAATAATTTACCCAACAAAACTGAATATAATTCTACTCAAGGAGTAAAATGGACCTTTAATGAAATACAGGACTAGTGAGCATTTCTGGAAAAGACCAGAGATGATGAGACACTTTGAAACATAAAAATGTGAGTAAAGAGAAGCAGAAAAAAGTAAATACAGGTGAACAATCAAAAGAGATTTAATTGTTTACATTATAATGGGGGGGGGGTTGGGTTCAAGTGACTCCCTCATAGCTCTAATGTCATCTAGGGATCACAGAAGTCATGAAATAAGATAGAGGGTTTGGGAGTGATTTTATTACATTTTGACAATCTTAGAAGAAGAGAGGAAAGGGAAGGGAGAAAGGATATAATAGAGAAGAAAAGGGGAGGGATTATGAATAGTATATAGCATAATTAGGGGGAATAAATAAAAATCTATATGGATTAGGAAAGGGTTGGGGGAGTGGATGTCAGCAAAACTTTTTTTCATTTATCCTGGTGAAAGGAGAATAGAACACACAGAGAGTTTAGCAAAGAAATACAGTCAACTCAACAGGGAAACAGGAATGGGCAGGAAGAGGAAAAAGGTTTAAAGGGGGGGGGAAAGGTAGACTTAAGAAGGGATTAGTAATAAACAAACAAACTCAAAACTTGTAGAGGGGATCATGAAGAAGGATATAAAATGAAACAAAGAAAGGATATGAACCTGTCATTGGTGTCTGGGTGAGGGGAAGAGAAGAAGGGTAGGGGAGCAGAAGCTGACTGCTTCAAGTACAGAGCATTAGTGCAGAGCACACATTTGGTTCCATCACCATGTAGGATCCATATTCTTCATAAAGAAGAGGGCAAAAAGCAAAGAGAGAAAAGGTATGAGAAAATAAGATGGCAGAAAACACACAATCAGTTATCATAACTGTTGATATGAATGGGATGAACTCACACATAGAAGAGGATTGCATAATGGATCAGAAAGTGGTATGAGTCTTCTATGTCGTTCACCTTTTTATTTCATGGGATATAAAATTTGCTTTCTCATTGACTGTATACAAATTAATTTAAAACCAGAATTTGTACTAGTTTTTTTGTTATCATATTTCTTCTCAATAAAACAAGAAGCATTTATAAATGACTGCTATGTTCCAGACACTGTGCTGTGCTTGGGATACAAAGACAGAAATGAAACAGTCCTTGTCCTCAAGGAGATTACATTCTATTGGAAGGGTAGCATGTTCATAAATATGAATAATATACAAAGTATGGGGATGGGGTAGTGACTAGACCTGTGATCTCATTAATATTGTGAATATCTGAGTGATCAAATTACCTCTACAAATACAGGTTGACACCTTCTTTTTAACTTATAATCTTAGAGTTGCCTAGAGCAGTGGTGTCAAATTCAGATAGAAATGAATCCCTGCAATCTGCATATTGACTTAAAAGACCTCAAATTAGCATGATCTATGTTGTATTATAGTAGTATTTAATATTTTATTTGATATTTTTATTAAAATACTTTTTTGGTTAAACATTACCCTGTTATCTTTTGATCTGGTTTGGGCTGTACTCAGGAGCTTTGCAGGCTGTGAGTCTGATACCTCCGAACTAGAACACAGAGTCAGACTACATCAGAAGTAGAATTTGAACCCATATTTTCCTGGGTCTGAGGCTACCCGTCTCTCCAATAGGTACAGCATTAGTAGCAGTGCTGCTGTTGTTGGAGGAATCTTCATATAGATGTCCCTTGAGTGGTCTTGAAGGAAGTAATGAATTCTAAGAAGCAGTGGTTAGGAGAGAGTACATTCCAGGCATAAGAGAACATGTAGTATGTGATGAAGAGCAAGAAGGCAATTTTGACTTTGCTACAGAGTTCAGGAAGAACATATATGTATATATGTATATAAATACATATGTATGTATACACACATATACATAGGTTAAAAAGGTAAGTTTAGGTCAAGTTGTTAAGGGATTTAAAGGTCACACAGAGGAGTTTATATTTCATCCTAGAGGCAATACGTAACCGTTGGAGTTTATTGAATAATGGAGCAATGTAGTCAGACCTGTACTTTGGGAAAATGATTTTGGCAGCTCTGTGTAGGGATAAATTGGAGAATGGAGAAATGTGAGTTAGGAAGACAAATTGTGAGGTTATTACAATAATCTAGTGAGAACTAGTGAAGAGCTTAACTAGGCTACTGGCAGTGTGAATAGAGATGAGGATAGATGTAAATATGTTTGCAAGAGGGAATGAGCATTTATTAAGCCCCTAACACTGTGTTAAGCACATTTCAAATATGATCTCTTTTGATTCTTACAACAATCTTTTGAGGTAGGTACTATTATGGTCCCCATTTTACAGCTGAAAAACTTTCAACAAAATAATTGTGTAGAGGATAAATAACCTGCCCAGGGTTACACAGCTAGCAGGTATCTTAGGCTATATTTGAACTCAGTTCTTCTTAACTTCAGGCCCAGCAATCCATCCACTAGGCTACCTAGCTGTTGTAGGGGTAGAAATGATGATAACTGATTGGATATGTGTTGTGAGAGAGAGTGAAGATTTGAAGATGACATCAAAGCTATGAATCCAGGTGAATAGAAGGATGGTGATATACTTCATAGAAATAGGAAAGTTTGGGGGAAAAAGTTTGATTGCAGGGAGGAGGAAGATAATGAGTTATATTTCAAATGAAGTAAAAATCCATGGTATGGACACTAATAAGATAACTGACTAGGATAACTATAGGAAACTATCATGTAGGATCTATGAAGTTTTTGAATGTTCAGGAAAAATGTACTTTTAAATGTTTTTGAAAAAAATGGGAGGGCACTGGCCTGGGATATTTATTTATAAGGGAAAGAAACAAATACAAAAGAAAGATAATTGAAAGGATGTCTAATGGAATTCTACTGCCTAGTCAGACTAGATAACTTGTAAGCTTGTGTAACAACAAGGTGGCTTGCTGCTACCGTGGCTGTGTAAGACCAACAATGCCAGCACACAGAAGGGCTGCCAGCACAGGTTCTTTCATCTGCTTTTCTAAGGAAAGCAACTTTAAGGGGTTAACAATCTCACTTTACTTAAACATACATATATTATTCACTTAATTCAGGAGGAAAAGTCAGCACTCTGAATTTCATAGCAAATACAAACAAATTACAAGCACACATTATAGGAGTAAATAAACACTAATCACCAGATAGGCTTCTAGCTGTCTGTCCAAGCAATACATAGTTACCAGAGAAGCCCCAAAATCTGTTTTTTTCAAAGCCAGAGGGCTCTAGCGGCTACCCAGAGTCTCCACATCAGCATTCTTACAATGAGTGAGAGCCCCAAACAAAATGCTAACCTCTGAGTTTATATACCCTTCTTAGGGCCTGAAGGCTTCGTACCTAATCGGCAAAAGGGTGTTGGCCTGGGGCTTAGCATGTAGCAAGACTTAATCAAAGGCACTTGATTACTATAGAATTCTAAAAGAGAAAACAGTAAAGAAGTCCTGTCCTGCTTAACATTACAGCTTGCCATCTTATTCAGAATCTCAGAATTGGGAGGTACCTTTGAGGTCACTGAACACAATCCATAGCTTATTTAGAATCTCCTCTATTGCACACTTGACAAGAGGTCATCCAGCCTTTGCTTGAAGACTTTTAGAGATGTGCAGCCCCCTTTCCCCCAACGCAGCCCATTCCACTGTTGAAATTAGCTTTAGTTATTATAATGTTTTGCCTCAAATCATGCCTAAATCTGTCTCCCTGAGACTTCCAACACCTCTTAGTTTTGTCCCTTTGGGATAAATAGATAAATCTAAATTTTTCTTTCAAATGCTTGAAGATGTGTCATGAACCCTTGAGTCTCCATACTTTTTTTCTTCTTATCTGGTTTTGTCTAAGATGATTCATAGACTGTTTCAACTGGATGTGATGTTAGAGATCACCAATTCAACTGTTTTGGTAGAAGAGCAAAGCAAGGTCTAGAGAAGTTAAATCACCTGTGTAAGGTAAGAGCTAGGATTTGAATTGAAGTCTCCAGTGTTCTTTCTGTGTCTAGTCTTCCCCATCCTGCACCCTCCCACCATACAATTCTAATGAGGAACACAGAGCATTCTACTCTGACCTGGCTCCTAAATGATTTTATTCTCAGAATGTTCTCCCCACTCCACTCCCCTGTCCCCATTTCCTAACAAGTCCTCCTTGTCCATTTTAGTCTTAGGAACTTTGGAAGAGAGACCAAGGCTGATGACTTTGGGCAACTCAGCCTTGCTTAAATCCAATTCACACATGAGTCAAGACGTAATCCCCTGATATCATTGGTGCTCTTCAAAAACAAAGGCAAACAACAACAACGAGGAACTTTTATTCATCTGGGGTTGGGACTTTAGGCTTGCTCAATCAGAAGCCTCCTGATATGAAGCTTTGGTGCCCTACCACATGTCCCATTTAATAGATACATAACAAAAAAACCATTATATCTCTTCCTCAGATGAGAACATCTGAGATATTCAATATTATGAGTGCATATGGCACAAAATCACAAAGGTGAAGAAAACCCTATCTAAATGATTTTAAAGATTCCCTCCCTGCTTTTCATAGGTAGTATATTAGAGTAGAAGGAGAATAGACAAGGAGTAAGGAGCCCTGAAATCAGGACCTGGCTGTCTCGTTTACCAACCCTATGGAGTAACCTTTCAAAGTCTCAGTTTCCTCATCTGTAAGTGTGTGTAATAATACTGGCTCTGCCTACCTCATGGGGCTGTCATAAAATAAAATGGGGCAAAAGTATGAGAGTACTTTATAAATTGTGAAACACTAAACAATGTAAGAGATTACTGGCATCATATAATGGAAATGATGATTATTAATACCTCTTGTTGAACTGAAGCACACTACCAAATCTTCTCATGAAAGCCTTCTAGTAATGCAGATTAATGCACAGACTTAGGTATAGTTCCCAAGAGAAAAGCTTACAGTGCTAGTTTCCTTCATTTGTATTACAATTTGATTCAAAATCACTTCGAGTGACTTAAAGCTTAAATATTAAACTTTAGTGGCTGGGCAGCATCCGATGTATATGGAAAGAACAGCTCAGAAATCTCTCTGCATTTCAGGGAAAAAGCAAATGGAGCAGGGCATTCACTAACTGAGGACCCATAAGAGACAATATAGGATTGTTCTTTTCCTCAATAAACTAGAGGAGTTGTCTTTTGAAATACTGTGAGGTTAAATGACTTTTATAAAATAATTGCTTATGCTTATATGCCATCATTTTCTATATTTTAATGATTAAGTTGAAGTGTTCAAATTTTCTTTCTTTTTTTCTTTTGAATATTAAAAAAACATGCAATGTTTTGTTTTGTTGGGTTTCTTTCCCCTGAGTTACAAGCAGGAATTATAAAATGCCAGAAAGCTGCCATTTCTCATTTTTTCCCCTTTTCAAAATAAAAGAATGAACCAAATAAAGCACCTTGTTAGGAGCATAGCAAGCATAAAAGAAATATACAAAGCAATGGAATAAAAAGCCCCTTAAAAATCATTGACATGCTTCAAGTTAGCCTCTGCCATAAGTACCTCTTAGGTCATTTCAAATTGGGGCCTACCCTTGGGACCTTGTGCAGATTTGAAAAAGAACACCCATTGTACCATCCCCATCATAGCTATTCTTGTGTTCACTTGGGTTAATTGAGATTTCAGTTTGTATACATACGGAAACTTGGGGCTGGTTATGATTTGTGAGTGTTGGTGTAGCTTGTGTGTGTGTGTGTGTGTGTGTGTGTGTGTGTGTGTGTGTCGACTGGGGATAATAGTTGCAGGTGGGAGCTTAGTTGCTTGGGAATGCCATTGATTAAAAAAAAACAAAACCTAAGAGCAAAGGAGACCTTCGATGAGCTGACATTCAACAAGGCATAAAAGTCACTGTGAATAAAGAGTGATTTTCTTTCTGTAAAAAAAAAAATCTTGTTTCCTTGAGTACTTTGTAATGTATTATACACATACACATACATACTTATATACTACATACACATAAAGGCATATGTATTTGTGTATGTATATACACATATATATGTATGTATATATACATATATATGTGATATTCATTTATGGTCCTCATCTGTTTTTAGTGGAAGAAATGGAGGTGGAGTAAAGTACATCGACATCTTTATGAGATTGTTGACTGAGGGGTGGTCACCATCTGTGCAAACTGTATGAAATTGTGACCTCCTCTTTGCCTTCGCAGCCAGGGAGGAAACCTCTCTTTGTAGATAATTTGAGGAATATTGTTTTTCCCCCCCAAACGTTTGGCATTTTACAGTCAAAACATGTTTATACCCTTCCTGACAGGGCTTTTCTAATGCAATGGATAGACACCCTGCTTAACATTCAGGGAGGTGACAAGTTAACACCACCCACTCTGGCACAATTATACAGGGTATTGAAACAGATTGGAGAGGGTGACATTGCTTAATTAGAAAGACAGAGAATTAAACTCAGAACTTTGGTGCTTGGGACAAAGAATCTGTAATTTTTTTTTGAAGCAAAGTTACAGTAGATTTAGTTGCAATCACAAAGGGAAAGCTTCTGTGCCTGTTCAGTCCTGCAGGCGGATTTGCCTTCTACAGAACTGAATGCACAAAAATCTCCATTACAATATGGGTGCTGAAGAACAGGAGTTTTTCTTCCTTTCCTTCTTCCACCTCTTCCTCCCCACTTTTGATTTTGTGTGGAAGAAGGGACTCAAAGGAATTTTTAAGTTAGTGTTTTTAATGATTATGTTATCACTTCATTCAGTAAGAGTGTCTTTCATAATCATTTTAGTAAAATAAATGGATAAAGCATATATGCATATCTAGAAATAAGATTTTTTAAACCACATCCTTCTTGTGGATTGCTTAGGACCAAGTGCAGCTCTGGTAATATATACTTTATTTGAAAAAAAAATGGAAAGTTCCTAGGATCCAAAGTTGGAGGTCCTGAGTCCAAGTTCAGAGTTGGCTACTTATGATATGTGGGACCTTGGGAAAGTCACTCCATTTCTTAAGATCTAATTTTCTATCAAATGGTGGGTTTGGACCAAAGGAATTTCAAGTAGCTCTGAAGTCATATGATCCTAGGTTTCTTTCTACTAGTAACTATTTAACTTGATTACTATAGATAACAAATTCAAAAAATAGAGGACTCAAAGAAATTAGGGTGGGAAACCACAAGAATAGACCAGAAAAATGTATGCTCAATCTGATTTATATTGCTTGTTACACTGCTTAAAATAAATTAATAATTGCTAGATTTCTACTTCACTCTGGGTTGCACTGAAAAAATGTATGAGAAGCCTCCTAGTTGCTGCTGTAAGACTATTCCAACATCTCCATAATGAGTAGGGGCATTCTTTGCTGGGGAGAATCATTAGTGTGGCCAAGTCCATTTTTTTTTAATGTGCTGTCTACAACTTCTCATGCAATTGAAATTCTTAATTAATGAAACTTAGAATGGAGCACTGGGCAACTGGAATGAAGTCACCATTATTACTATAATCGGTGGTAAGAATGGTAAGACTATAGAGAAATCATTTAAAATGGCAAGAACCTGAAATTCAACTTGTAACAGCTAGAGTGAATTGATTTTGAAATTCTCACTGTGTACCCTCTAGTTGTCTTTCAGCATTACTGGTTAGCATTTCATATTTATTTAGTGTTTGATGAGTAGGGTGTGTTTAAATTAGGTGGGAGCTGGGGATTGTTGAGGAAGCAATTATATGGTTTCAGAGATTAGGCTTTGAAAAGTTTGAGTCCTTGATTTCTGTCAGAAATAGCCATTTGGCATTTTTGCCTTAACCTCCCTCCTCCCCTTTTCCCTCTAGCTTCCTTGGTAGATTTTATAGTCAACAATGAAATGGGAAAAGAAGCATTCACTGAAGACATTTTCAAACTTCCTCAGAGTCTGAGCATTTTCCCTTGTTGGTTTGCTTACTTCAAATAATAACCAGATTCCTCTTGTAAATTCTGTCATCCTCCTTGATGGCCCCCTGCTGCTCTGCTGTCCTTAAGGTAAATAGGTCTCTTCAGCACAGAAGAAATGCTATTTGTGGAGAGGTGTAATTAGAGGCAACGTACTAATAGGGTAGCACTGCCTCACTGAAGGGAAGGAGAGAGAGCTGGGCATCCTGAGCTGCACATTCCACCAGAATTAATGTTTAACTATATTCATGATGAGCCAATAAGATTAATATGGATTGGTACCTTGACCTCAGCAAAGCAACAAAAAAAAAAACCAAAACTCATTTGAATGGTTGCAAAATGCATGCATTTTGCCATGTTTCATGTCAGGAAAGTCATTTTGTTCATGGTGACTGGCTAAATCCTGGGTCCTTTAAGATGGCAAGAGGGAGCAGGCGGACAAAGCACATCATCTGAAGGCAGTCGTTCACCTCCTCAGTGGAATCTGGTCAAAATTACAGTAGATTAGTTTGCATTTTACAAGTCAGGTAAATATATGCCCCATAAAATGGATGTGGTCCCCATCATGTGGAAACTTGCCTGTTGAATTTCTGCTCAAACAGATGGTGATTGGTATCTCAAAGTTCTCAGTTACATACCACCCCGAAACCATATTGTTATCTTCTCTAGAAACAAACAAACAATTTAGCCTGACCTATAGTTTAATGTGTAAAAAAAAGAGATGGTCAATGACCAATGCCTCACTGTAGTAATAAAATGTCTAGACAGCAATTAACATCCATTTCCCCTAAGAATGTAACTGTGTCATCAGAAAATCTTTACTGCTTTGCAAGGAACCAATCTAAATATATTTCATCATTAATCAATTTCTAAATCTGAGGAGGATTTGCTCAAACAGGATTTGCTCGCCGTTGAAGCCATTTTATCAGAAAAACAAAGATCCAAGGAGGATGCTGCCTTTATTGCCACTCCGGTCAGGACCATTCTTTGGAGACTTCTGGGTGGTGGGGTTTGTTTGGGTACCCCAAACACTTTGCACATGCATTTGCCCTTCAGTTTCTCCCAAGATTCTCTCATGTTTTGCCCCTAGATCCTTTGTGCTTAGGTAAAACTCCAAAGATTCTGCGTGGCAGGAATATTTATACAGAATGGCCTTGTAGCGGTCTTTTGTTATAATTGCCTATGAACTGATATGGAAACATGAATATATTTCCTGTTTCTGCTCTCTTCCTCTCCCAATCTCTGAATTTTCACACCCATCTGGTTCAAACCACATAACCTTTCTGGCCCTCATCTCTAAAATGAGGGGGTTGCATCAGACAGTTTCTAAGATCTCTTCTCATTCCAAATCTATTTGAGAAGTCAGTGTGGCAAGGTGAATAGGACATAAGACTCATTGTCCAGAGGATATTTATTAGGTATGTGACTCTGAGCAAATCATTTAATCTCTCTGTGCCATGTTTTTATCATGAGTAGAATGAGAATGTTGGACTTGATAGTTTCTAAGGTACTTTCTAACTCTAATTCCTATGGTCCCCTTTTTCTACCTTTCCAACTTTTTCATCACCCTGGATCACTTTCCCCAAAAGTATAATTTCCTCACCTGTTGGTGGAGTCTGAGAGAAATATGATTGATTATTGTCATTGCTAGAAACTGAACTCTCTTTACTCTTCAGCTCAGTATTACTCAGAGAATTACTACCAAATTTCTTTTAGGAGCAACTAAAGAAAAAGGTTATCATTGGTCTAACTACCCAAAAGGATTTGGATGAGTCTGAGAATGGTACAAAAGAGTCCTAAAACCATGAAAGGAGAGAATATGTTTTTGATGGGCATGCAAACAAGAACAGAGAGGAGTACATAAAGAAGACCAGCATCTTTGTACACACTGGGATTTTCCCTTCTCCCCAACCCCCAATAATTAGGGGGGCCGAAAACAGCTTTTAGTACAATCCTTGAATGTCTGTGGTAACTTTGCCACTGCTGTTCTCCATTAAAGTTGAGACTGTAATAAAATAAATCAAAATGTACACTGGGGCTTCAGAGATGAAATCATGATTTTTATGCAGCCCAGAGATCACAGCAACTAGACAGGCCATGTAAATATCCATGTTTATGTGCACAGATGTATCAAGTGAAAATACGTTGATACTGGGATCTTCCTTCTCAAGTAACTTTCTGATGGCAGCAATGATTCTATGCATTGTGTTTTGGTATGGTAATTCTTCAAAGAGTTCAGTACACGTTACAGTCCCTGTTTAAGTGGTCATCATGGTAGTTAGTTGATTCAGTAGGTTAGAAATCACTTCATCTACATGAGAACCCATTTCATAGGCACACATAGTAATTCACAGAAGACATGGCAATAAGCAGAAATAGAATAAAATCCTAACAAAGGATCGATTATCTTGCCTAGCCAATACTACAAATGTATGCACCCATCACACACATATTTATTAATTTGTAAGCTAGATTGTATTGCTAGTATGGACTGTGGTTATGTTACTTTCTAACTGTGTAACCCTGGGCAAATCACTTAACCTTGCTGAGCTCTAATATTTGTATTGCCTACCTCTGGGGGCTATTTTGTGGAAAGTACTTTGAAGTGTGATAGATAGATAAATATAAAGGTAGGTGGGTAGATAAATAGAAAGGACAAGAGATAGCTTGGTAATACGTTTAATAACTGTTTACTATGTGCTCGGCACTGTGTTGAGCACTGAGTATACAAATACAACCAAGCAGGACAGTCCCTGTCCTCAAGAAGTTTACATTGTAATTGGGGAAGACAACATATAAAAGGGGTATCTGAACAGCAGCATGACTCAGAGATGGTCAGAAGTGTCAAGGAGTCCTGTTTCTGGCAAGAATCTATTGACCATGGGATGGAATCCAAAATTCTGGTGGGAGAGGGATAAGGAAGATGGTCAGAGTACAGGCAGTATGCTATGGAGATGCTATATAAATTTGAATTGCTATTATTGGCACACGCATTTTAGATTTGTAAATACTAAATCATTTTTAAAACATGTTGCTCCTTGGGATCAAGAACTGTCTTGCTTACTTGTATTTGTATTCCCAAAGATTCAGCACATTGCCTGAAACATAGCTGCTTAATGCTTTTTGATCGTTGATAGGATGATTGGTATTACATAAAGATGGTTAGGTTAGTAATTTATTCAAAAATCTAGCAAAGGTGACTTTCCTTATTTATAAATATATGTATATGTTTATTATTTATAAATGCTTTCCTTATTTATAAGTGCTACCTTTTAATCCTCGCACCCTTAGTTTTAGGGACATATCACTACCCTAATTTTATTTGAGTAAGAACATAGCTTTCTTATAATCATAGATTTAGTGAAACCCAAATGATAGCTTGGTTTACATTCCATATACATTCAGTATATGGAACAGGCTTCTGTCATGTGTCTTCAGTGTCGGGACAACATGGTGATACTTTTTTCTTAAGGTAAAGGATTTGTGATTTTGACCAGCCTGAGGAACTCCAGTATAAGACTTAACTATGACTTAGGAGATAAGTTCTAGATAGTTTCATGATTTGTTCGGGATCATATGGATCATAAGTGTTGAAGTCTGGAATTTTAATCTAATAGCTCTGAGGTTTTCCTGACTCCAAGAATGACACTTGATTCCCTACTACCTGCTGACTAATTTGTTGATAACATGTTAGAATGCTGGCTTCCCATTGGATCAGAGTGTATTCTTTATAAATAAAGTCTTCTGTAGGGGTTTGACAAGGGTTCAGAATAAAAATACTACCTTACAGCTTTTGCAAATTAACTGGATTCCAAAGGAAGGCCCCTAAAAGATCTGAAAGAAAGAGCAAAATGGTAATGTAACTCAGTGCCCAGGTACTGGGTGATCTAACCCCACCTCCTCCCCACATTGTGTCATTGTCATGACATTAAATGTTGGAACCAAACATTTTGTGTGACAGTAACTGTTCCTGTAAGACACTAGGCTGGATGAACTTGTAGGCTGTGCCCAGTTGTTGTGGGCATAACAGGCTCTTTCTGGTTTGCCTCTATTCTATGCTGTGTCTTTTTTGTAAAGGTCTCTCTTTAGAGTTTTCAGAGAAATTTACATAATTGTCCATTATCCCAGTTCCTTATTCTTTGCCTTTCAATATTTGTCCCTGCTAACATTCCACAATATATCAATCACTGATCCCTGGCATAGGAGCAATTCATTTTCTTCTAGATGTTATTGAGATTGTAAATAAATGCCACCGCATCAAGGAGCAGACAAGACGGAGCCTGTCAGATCTGGAAGTCGGCAGCAAAGTTATAATTACAACAGAGTGGTGCGAGGTGAATTCCTTCCATCCATAGATTTAATTGTCATCAGCTGCTGAGGAAGGGGTGAAGGAAATAGAGGAAGGGGTGGAGGGAGGGGTCATGGAGCAAAGGGACTATGACCATATCCATTGGAGGGTGTTTTTGCACCTCCTCTGGTTTCTTCATAAATATATCTCCAGTGGGACTGAGTGATGGACCACTGATGTCATTGTGATAGAACATCACTGGTGAGGATTTTTAAAATCGGAAAGCCAAGAACACTTTGGCTATGAACAAAAAAAGTGGATTTGAAAAAAAGAGGCCAAAGCTACATGGGACTCCCAAATAGTAACGTAGCTTTACATTTCCTCCATTAAGCTACTCTTTCATAGAGGTTCAAATAGTAATTCTTCCCCTCCCCCCCATTAAAAAAGTCAGGGTTGTTTTTTTTTTAAAATTCTTTTTATGCCGCTATCTAGGATGGTGCATTAGAGCAGTTAGGCTCAATTGTGGTCAAGTGGACATAGAAAACAGGCAGTTCAACTAATTGCCCTTTCACATCATCAAAATTCCTTGCTGTTTAATGTCAGTCTCTAGCTATGATTACAATAATAGTAATACTAATGATGATGGGGACAAAGATTATATGTAATAAACAGTCATAATCAGAAAGCTAATAATTATCTTGCAGCCACAATGAGGCTTCTAAGTTTTATACTTCTTGTAGTTTTTAAAATTCTCAATTACAATACAGCTATTAATGAGAGATGGCTTTACAGAAATGAGGCAGAATGCATCTTAATTAAAGATTATATGAAGTTTTGTTTATCAAAAGAATCCTATGTCAGATTTGAAAAGTAGGCTTATTGTTTTGGATTTTTTTTAGGCTAAAAGGAAAAAAATCCAACTTTTCCTATGTCAGTAGATTTTTTCTTGGCATGTGACTGAGCTTTTGGGCAGTGATTTGGGGGAAGTACTAGAACAACTGGCATATACCTGTACGGTAGGCCCCGTTTTCATTGGACAAAGGAAATAGAAAATTATCTGTAATTTCAGATTGATGTATACCTTCAAAAAATAATTTTTTTTTGCTGAGTTCTCTTTCATATTTCCTTGTGTTATTTTATTCTGAATTTCCATCAATATTTAAGCTTTTTTTCATTAGAGGTGGGTTTTTTTTAAGAAAGTCAAATAAATAGAGCCCTTTTGTAGCCAAAGAGAAAAAAGTATTGCGAAGTTTCTTGTCGCCTCACAGGAAATTACAAATGTAAGCTCCCTTTGAATGAGTTGTCTTTCTGTAGAATCAAGGCCCTGAAAGTGGGATTTAGCTCCTGATGCGCATGCTGACCACTAATGAGAGGAACTCATTCTCACGTTGCTGTCATTCCCAACACATATATTGCACGGATAAAGCTGTCTGCATGGAAGCAGCTTAAATGGAAACATGTCTTTAAAGAGAGCGTTTCTAAAATCTTCTGGGAAGGGGAGGGGGACTTGTAAAAGAGAAAGGTGAATAACATTGAAGACTAAGTTCTATTTCTCAAGACCTGGGTTCTTCCTCCATAGCAGTCTTGTTCCTAGACTGCCAGGGGTCCTTCCATGCCTCGATTGTGTTCAGAACTGGCAGGCTGGCTTTTAAAAGGTCACTTGGGATATGATTGGTGTTTAGCTA
This sequence comes from Trichosurus vulpecula, assembly GCF_011100635.1. NCBI lineage: Eukaryota > Metazoa > Chordata > Mammalia > Diprotodontia > Phalangeridae > Trichosurus > Trichosurus vulpecula. The sequence continues at coordinate 198,555,289 of NC_050573.1, forward strand.
GAGAATCACAAGCTGCTTTCCTAATCCTATGGGGAGAACTTTGCACTTTGCAAAGGTCTAACAGAATGTAGGCTCCTCTTTGCACCTCGATTAACACTTTAACATCTTGTTATGTCTGTCAGTTACCCCTTTTGTGATTTCATTAGCTGGGCTAGGGAAGCAAATTAATTGATTAGGGATATCCTGAACAATAACAGCTTCCCCTCCCCCACCCATGCCTTTCCTACCCTATCCCACCCCATGTAGTAGAACCCAAAGCAGCATCTTTCCTCTGGTTTCTGAGTCTAATGCTTTTTAGACTTTTGGTCTTGCTGGTCTAGTCATTTGAAATGCTCGATTTCCACAATGGTTTTTCTGAAGCTCAGCAGTTCCTTGCACTCAGGAAATATCATATAAACTTTCCTGTATACAGGGCACTGAAAATTTAATTTTGTTGTTCAGGGACAAATATTGAAAGTGAACCCAGTTAAATGCTCTCGGTCTGTAAACGTCATAACAATTCCTGCGGTGAATCAGAATCCACACAAGCAACTCATCTTCCTTTTCCCTTGTGCATACTACCTCCATAGACTGTGGGGAGTTGTGGGGTGTGTAGGTACTGTTGAGTAGAAAGAAGCTCTGAAATACAAAACATTTCCTGTTCCTAGAAATTGTTTTTTTAAAAAGTGAAAAAGGTTGTGTTTGGTATCTGATTATCCTGAGCTCTTAAGTCATAGATGGTTATTATATTCCTACTGAAAAACCACAAAAGAGAAGGAATAAGATTATAGGTATCTTTTTTTAAACACTGTATCATGTTTCAATGAAAAAGAGAAGATTAAGAAGCCCAGGGAGTGAAATAGGAAACAAGTCTCCACAATAGGATAATATGTCAGAATGTTTGTTCACAAAGGCCACAGGACTGAATTTGAAAAACAAATGATTGTTTGTGTTTTCAAATCAGAACTGGTTTTGGTTTTGTCCCTCTTTCCCTCCAAAATGATTGGGGCATAAAAAAGGTGCATGTGGTAGTTGAACACATTATAAACAACACATGAGGCCCACTGGGGATCCTAAAAACAGGACCAGGATCTCTTTTCCTGATCCGGAGAAATATACCGTCTCCCCTGGTCTGCAAAAACTGCCAGCTAAGGGTGTGTCTGTGGGAGGAAAAGTTGTAGCTGGAAATAGGGTTCTTAATGTGGTCAGGGAAATATTGGCACTGTGCTGTATTGAAAAGTATGTGTGTTGGGAGGGAAGAATGAGGCAGCACAGAAAAAGGAAATAGTAGTCCATAGAATTCTTAAGATTTTGTGACATCTTGACTGAATTAACTTGCCAATGGAGTTAAATAAGCACTTTGCTTGTTTTCCCCTACTGAATTCAGGGTTTAGCTTATTTGGCCTTCATGAGTTCATGGCTTGAGAATTACTTTGTATTTTGATTTGTATTGTTTGGGAAGAAATCACCTAGGGCTAGAGTCTTGAGAGTGGGTATGTCTTATTGGTAGCCCACTATGCTGCAGGAGCTTTCAAAGAATGTTCCAGAGCTGCTATCTAATCTTCTTCCTTGAATCTTTTGTCTCTCTGGCTATGGCACATAGACTAGAAGCCTCCAGTCTACTCACCTAAGACCTGAGAATATTGCCTCCACAACCTCTGATAATGTTACAAGGTGAGTGTCATTAATTGTTGTTACTATTGCTGGACTCTGGGCTCTTCCTGGTTCATACTAAAGGTTTCATAATTGCTTGTTGACTTGACTTGACTGATAAAACCTGCCCAACTTCCTATTTCCTGCTTTTCTTATATCTGAACTGTAGTGATAGGGGCAGTGTTTACTGTAGGAAAGGAGTGATGAAAGTTAGGGCTCTGCCTGGTAGCTTCTGTGTAGTAACCTGTATTGGTCTTTTGCCTCTGTAGTCGGATGAAGGATGAAAGATGAAAACAATAACCTGCTAGTGCCCAGTAGCTTGGCTTGACAAGAACTTGTCCAGTTTGTTTTGTGCAGGGAGTTTGAAAGAGAACATAACCTTTTACCCCACTCCAGATGTGATTCCATCCTTCTATCTGTATTAACCTTTAGTGAAGGTGTTTGGCAGTGGTCAAATTGATATTCTTTTTAAAAAAATATATATTTTTATTTATTTTATTAAATATTTCCCAATTACATATAAACATTTAAAAATAATTCATTTAAAAAATTCAACTTCCTAATTTTTTCCCTCTTGGAAAGGCAAGCAATATGATATCAATTATACATTTGAAGTCATGCAGAATGTATTTCCTTACTAGCCATATTGCAAAAGAAAACACACATATACACAAACAAAAAAGAAGTTAAAAAAAGGTATGCTTCAAACTGCACTGGGAATTCATCAGTTCTCTCTTTGGAGGTGGATAGCATTTTCCTCATGGGTCCTTTGGAATTGTTGTAGATCCTTATCTCGATCAGAGTGGGTAAGTCTTTCACAGCTGATCATCCTTACAATATTGTTACTGTGTACAGTGTTTTCCTGGTTCTGCTCACTTTACTCTGTATCAGTTCATATACGTCTTCCCAGATTTTTCTGAAACCATACTGCTTTATCCAAACCTACATTTCTTGTAGTGCAATAACACTCACACTCCATCACAATTATATATCACAACTTGTTTAGTCACTCCCCAAGTGATGGGCATCCTTCAATGTTCAATTCTTTGTCATCACAAAAAGATGTGCTATAAATATTTTGATACACATAGGTTTTTTTCTGTTTTCTTTGATCTCTTTGAGATATAGACCAGTAGTGGTATTGTTGGGTCATAGGCTATGCACAGTTTTTATAGCCCTTTGGGCATAGTTCTCCAGAATGGTTGTATCAGTTCACATCTCCACCAGCAATGCATTAATGTTCATATTTTTCCATATCCTCTCTAGCATTTGTCATTTTCCTTTTCTCTCAGGTTAGCCAGTCTGATAGATGGGAGCTGGGACCTCAGAGCTGTTCTAATTTGCATTTGTCTAAACATCAGATTCATATTCTGAAAGCACAGAACACTGATCGTATCACTTTCCTGTTGAAGAGGCTTCGTCCCTGTTCCTGCAGGAAAATCTTCTTAACCATCCAACTCCCATCTTCATGACTCTCCTTAATTCACTCTACAATTTCAGACAAATTTGCTTTCCTCTTGCACAACACTCTCTTCTGATTTCATGCATTTTTATAGACTGACCACACTCACCGCTGTACTCCCTCCATGCCTAAAATGTCTTTCCTAGTAACCACTACCTCTTAGAAACCCGAACTTTCTTTGAAGTTCAGCTCAAATGTTACTTCCTTCAGAGGCTTTTTCTAATTTTCCCCATCCCCACTGGGGCTCTTTACTTTCCTGAAATTACTCTGTATTTATAATTCATATTTTTTGAATTGTCGCGTATATGTATATGAATATGAATACATATATGTGTGTCTCTAAGTAGACCGTAGGCTCCTTGAGGGCAAAGATTGTTTTTTCTTTGTATCCTCAGAGCTACAATGTAGCAATCCCGATAGAAAGACTAAATCTAAAACCCAGGAGGCAACTCCAACGTTGAGCATCTCTCTGAGAAATTGTGACACACAGAAAGATGTCCCATTTGTATTCAGACCTAAGACTTTTAAGGGCAGCCAAACTAGTGGGAAAAGCAGCACTTGCCAGATGTCAGGGAAGTCAGTAAGCTTCCCTTCCCCTGTTTCAGTCCACCAAAGAGTGGACTAACCATTGTAACCAATACCACTGCATGACATGATAGGAAACTATTGACCTTCCCTTTCCCAAACCCAATCCTCATTTGCTCTATCGCCTCATTACTCCATCGCCCAGTTCCTTCCAGCCATTCTCAGCCATATGTTGGCATCACCCCCATCCCTATCTCTGCCAGAGGTTTTCTAGAGCATGACTCTACTCTTACCTTTGGATTCACTATCCTTTTTGTAGGGGATTATCTGAACTACATTGCTTGTCAAGGTCCTTGGGACTGTGCCATCTGCCCTATAGTTTTATCTGCTAGAATTTAAGTACCACCTGACTTTTCTATCTGCCATGAACTGAACCCTCCTTTATGTATTGTCTCATTCAATTAGGGGGTTGTGTTGGTAAGCAAAATGGGCTCTTAGCGCTCAGTTCAACCAAGTGCCCTTGAAGAGTTTGGCTTTTGTTTCCTTTGATTAATTCAATGTATTTCATTGAGTCTTACTAGGTGCTAAGCCCCAGGCCCAAACCCCTATTAGGTGCTAAGCCTATGTGGGTGTGAAGCTCCCAGGGTACTAAGGGGAGTTGCTAACTCAAGAGCCAATCATAGCAGCCTAAGTTCTGGTCATTCAGATGACGTTTGATGACATCTGAAACGGTATAAGAAGAGAAGACAGAGCCATTTTGCTCAGGGCTCTCATCCTTGGTGGTGCACTGATGCGGAGACTCTGGGCAGCTGTTGCTAAGGGCCCTCCAGCTTGTAAACCTGGATGCTGGGACTTTGTTAAACTCTGGTAACTATGTATTGGGATTTGAATCAGACAAGGTCTGTCTGTCGATGTTTATACTTTGTATTTGCTCTGAAGTTCAGGGTGCTGGCTTTTTCCCCTGAACTAAGTGAGTGATATTTGTATGCTGAATTAAAATAAGCTTGTTAACGCCTTAGTGTTGTTTTCCTTAGTAAAGCAGATCAAAAGAACCTAGGCTTTTGCAGCATGCTGGTAGCATGCTTGTTGTTGGGCTTGTGTTGGTCTTTCACCTCCACAACAGCTGCTAGCAGGATTGTTGAAACAGGGGTGGGCACCTTGAGAACAACAGCTGTCTCACTTGTATCCATACAGCTTAATACAGTGCTTAGCATGTAGTAAGTTCTTAATATATATTTTCCCACTCTATTCCGTAGTTGCCATTTGCTCCTTCATTTGAACCTCATTGAGTCTGATTCATAACCACTCATTTTTGATGTTTCTGAAACTCAGACCCCTCAATGAGCTTTGTAAAGTCTATATATGCCAACCCCTCAGTCACTATATACCAAGAATATATTTGGGGAGATGCTCAAAAGCAACTTATGTTTTTAAGTTACAAGGAAAAACAAGCATAGAGGTTTCACTGGCCTCTGTTGTTGAAGCAGAGGGAACTAGCTGCAGCTAGTCTATGCAGTCAACAAGTATTTATTGAGAACTTACTATGTGCCAGGTACTATGCTATGTGCCAGGACAAAAATAAAAGCAAAACACAGTTCATGCCTACAAGGAGCTCACATTCTAAACTGATGGGGACGTTAATCAGTCAATGAGCATTTATTCACACCAACTTTGTGCCACTGTGCTAAGTGCTGGATACAGCCTGAGCATCAAGCTCCAGATGTTCCTAAAATTTCAGTTTTACAGCACTATCTTCTTTGACCTTTGGCCTAATGGAGAAAGAACATTTTGGGGTGTGAAGCATCTATTATTCAAATAATTTCTTTCTTTAACTATATCATCTAGAAACAAGTAGGCAATGAAGTCTCTGGGGATGGATGTCTCTATATTTTACTAAAGATTCTTTAAAGGCTGATTTCTCTTCCTCAGTTGAATGCGCTGAAGTTTCCTGATTTCATTAAGAGTGTGGTAAGTATTTTTCTCTCTTTTTAATTAAATTTTGGTTTCAATTAAAAGCTGATCTTACTGGCAGATACTTTGCTTCACTTGCAGGTCATCAAGATTTCCTACCTCATTTCTCACTCAACTATTTTCAAGAAATATACATGAAGCTGAGACAGATTGGCGTAGTGGATAGAGGGCTGAGTTCTGAGTCAAAAAGACCTGAATTCGAATCTTGCTCCTGATGCTTACTAGCTATGTGACTCTGGGCAAATCATTTAGATTCAATATGTCTCAGTTAGCTCTAGAGGATGTCTCTACTAAGTCACATAGTAGACAGATTGTGATCTGCCCCAGGTGGTCCTCCACATAGTCAACTTACTCCCTCCTCAGCCTCACAGACTCTCTAGCCTCCTTTAAAGCACAGTTTAGATGTCCTTTCCTAGAGGAGTTCTTTCTTGACCCTGTCCCATTTACCCCACTGTTAGTACTTTCTCCCTCTTGAGGTTGATTACGAAGTTGTAGCCCTCTTCAATATCTATTCATCTAAAAGAGTAAGAACAAACCCAGCAGAGCAAAGAATCATATTCATTGATCCCATGTTGGCCTGGCTGGGGAATGCCTAAGGTTTTCTCCATGCAGAGCTTTAGAGAATGTCTCTCATCCCCGCAGCAGCTAGGTGTGAAGAAAGAAGGCAAAGGGACTGGCTTAGGCCAGTCAGACCCTTTTGAATGAACCCTAGTCCCGGCTCAGAAATCAGTCAATTATCTGCCTCTATACCAGAACCAGTCGTAGAATGTCTGTGTATGCTCCAAATCAGAGATCGTGATCCTCCTGTTACACATTATTACACTTTTCTGGAAGCAGGCTTCACAACCTCTTCCATTTAGGGAATTCATTAGTTGAGCATCAGGCTACATCCCCTGGTCCCCCTTGTTCCACCTGCTGTTACATTTAACTATGCATATGATACATCATTGGAGAGAATATATGATTCTTGATGGTAGGGAATGTTTTGGCTTTACATCCCTAGTGCCGAGTACAGATTCTTGCACATAGTAGACAGCTAACAAATGTTTATTGAGTAGAATGAAATTGAATACTGACATATTGTCTATTATATTTTATTTTTTAGTCTTATTCTTGGTATAAAAGGAACAAAACAAAATACTGGTAGGATAAATTTCTATACTCCCTCCTATCTTCCCTGTCTTCATACTTCTTAATCCCCAACACATACTTTTTGATGCAGTAACACTAGCCTCCTTACTGATCCACAAATAAAACACTTCATATCTTGACCTGGAGCATTTTCTCTGGTTGTCTCCACTGTCTTGATCATTCCTCTTCCTCTGCTCCAACTACTGACCTCCCTGGCTTCCTTTAAGTCCCAACTAAAATCTTACTTTCTACAGGAGGCCTTCTCCAAACCCTCAATTCTAGTGCTTTCTTTCTTTCTTTTAATTATTTCCTATTTATCCTGTAATTGCCTGGGGGGTGTGGGATGCTCACTTTTTCTCTTTCCTGCTAAGGAATCCCACTCAGCTCTGACTCCACACATGTAGATCAGTTTCAGTACTGGAGAAGCCTGTTTCCTAAAGAAGGGGTGAGGCTCCTTTTCTTGAAATTTCTGCCCCTATAACAGAGACCTGGGGAGAATCATGTCTAGGATTTCTTCCAAAAAGGGGGCAGGGTGAGGATAGAAAGGTACTAAATGTACAGTGGAGATTTAGGTATGGGACAACTATTTATTTTCTCCACGCAAAAGAAATGTTAAACATAAAAGACGCATGAACGTGTTGACAAACAATTGCGTAAGCAATAGTAGTAACTGTTATACCCTATTAAGAGACTGAGATCAAAATATGAAGCAGTTGTCAGGACTGGTAAAATGGCATTTCACCTTGTACCTGGCTCTGCACTGTCTCCATCAAGGTCCATATCTTCTGGCAAGCCAAACTAAATTTTGGGCTCCTTTTCCTGTTGTTGCCCATCCTTTCAATGTAGAACTCTTTCTGTTACTGCTCTGCTCCTTCTGAGGGACCTAGGAATTCCTACCATCTTGAGCTCACAAAGTTGCCTCCAGACCTTGAAATATCCTCCTCAGGATTGCCATTATGTCACCAATAATCAGGAAAAAAGAACAAAACAAAAGAGGCAGCTAGAGATCTGATAGTTTCAAGTTCACTAAGGCCAGCACATGTATTGGCTATATTGTTTGAGTAGTTCATCATTTCTTTTGTTGTAGGATCCCTCCCCTACTCATCACAGAAAGTTTATTTATCACTTTAATATGTGTAAGCACATATTCACACACATATATGTGTGTATACACACAAATATATACATATGTATACATTTATTTATTCTCATATATTCACAAAGCTATTGATCAACAGACAGGAAAGAAAAGCCAGTAGTATTGCTGGGTCAAATGGTATGTACAGTTTAGTAACTTTTCAGGCATAATTCCAATTTGATTTCCAGTATCTCTGCTACTTAATACCTGCGTTTTCTTGGAAGAGTGACTCTTTCAGTTTCAGTTCTATCATCTGTAAAATAAGTGTTTTGGCCTAAGAGAGACTTCTGAAGTTCTTTTCAGCTCTAATTCCTATGATCCTGTAAAACTAAATCAATATAGCATGATGTAGGACTTAAGTACAACATAGGGTCAGAACTAGGAGACATGATACTTAAATTTCAGTCTGGAACAAGGAATTAAACCATGTTGATGAATGGCTAAAACAGATAAACTTTAAGACGTTGGACTAGCAGAGGCTTGCAAGCTCACGCCTTACTTCATTATGATCACTACCTGAGAGCCTAGACCTTGGGTTGGGATGTAATATGGATTTACATGTTCCTGCCCTCAGTAGCAAGTACCAGAGATTGTGTCAAAGAGTTCAAAGAACAGATTACATCTGATAGCTGATAATCCTTCATCCACTGATTCAGGAAGTTCCATTATTCATTCCATGTTCTAGCTTTAAACTAAGATGAATTGGCACATTTATTGGTTCAGGACAAAAATTTGTGAGTAATTTTAGGGACTTTAAAGTCTTATTATATATCATCGAAGGTAACTAGAATTTGTATCCTCTTCTATGAAGTTGAGTAGGCCTGGAAGGCAACCGAGGTTAGATGAGGCAACCTAGGTTAGATGAGGCAACCTAGGTTAAATGAAGTTAGTTGGATCAGTTCACAATCAGTCTTTCTAAATCCTAGGAAGAAACAATGAAAGAGAGAAAGAGAAAGAGAGAGAGAGAGAGAGAGAGAGACAGAGAGACAGAGAGAGACAGAGAGACAGAGAGACAGAGACAGAGACAGAGTCAGAGACAGAGACAGAGACAGAGAAAGAGAGAGACAGAGACAGAGACAGAAACAGAGACAGAAACAGAGAGAGACAGATAGAGGGAAAGAGAGAGAGAAACAGAGACACAGACACAGAGAGAGAGACAGAGAAAGAGAGAGAGACAGAGACAGAAACAGAGAGAGATAAAGACAGAGACAGAAACAGAGAGAGACAGATAGAGGGAAAGAGAGAGAGAGAGAGAGAAGCAGAGACACAGACGCACATAGAGACAGAGAGAGACAGAGACAGAGACAGACAGAGAGAGACAGAGGGAAAGAGACAGAGAGAGAGAAACAGAGATACAGACACACAGAGACACAGAGACACACACACACAGACACACACAGACACACACAGGGAGAGAGAGACAGAGAGAAAGAGAGAGAGAGAGAGGGAGGAAGAGAGGGAGAGAGGCAAGGAGACAGAGAGACAGAGACAGATAAAGAGAGACAGATACAAAGATAGGCAGAGAGAGACAGAGAAATAGAATGACAGAGACAGAAAGAGAAAGCATTAAGTAGACATTGATAACATTTTCTAAAGCCAGGCAAACTATGAGCTATTAATTTACTAGTAAAAAGCAGGTTTAACAAAAAGAAGTTGCTTCTGCTTTTATTTGTTAATCATATTCTCTCTGAGATTATCCTCAGTTTATCTTGCATGTATCTTGTTTGTATAGTCATGTCCATGTTGTCTTGCCCGTTGCACAGTGAGCTCCATGAAAGCAGGGAATGGTTTTTTTCCCCTTTCTTTATATTCTCAGTACTTAGTACAGTGCCTAACCATAGACCTTGTGCTTAATAAAAGCTTATTGACTTGAATTTGCTCTCTAGTTGACTTGATTTTCTCTTTGCCATTTCCATTTCCTGCTTGGCCATAACGTTTTAGGATCTCTATTAATTTTAATGTTATTGAATATACTCTTGACAGAAAAACCTGGAAAGACTTATGTGAACTGATGCAATGTGAAGTGAGCAGAACCAGGAGATCGTTGTACACAACAACAGCAAAATTGTATGATGAATTGTGAAGCACTTAGCTATTCTCAGCAATGCAATAATCCAAGACAATCCCAAAGGATTCATGATGCAGCTCCTGAGAAAGAACAGACACTATCTGAATACAGACTGAAACAAGGTCTTTTTCTCATTCTGTTTTTTTAAAATTCAAGCCTTGTACAAAATGACTAATACAGAAATATTTTCCATGATTGCACATGTATAAACTTTATCAGATTGCTTACCCTTTCAGGGAGGGGTCAGGGGAGGGAGGAAAGGATAGAATTTTCAACTCAAAACTTTAAAAAATGTTTAAAATTTATTTTGATATGTAATTGTGGAAAAATGAAACATAAGTGCCAAAACACCCCAAAGTAGTCAGGAAGGGGAAAGACCAGCTGCTAGAAAAGGGGTGGGGGTAGTCAGAAAAACCTATGAATTGGAGGTGGCTCTTCATTGAAGCTTTGAAAAATAATTATGATAAAAGACCCACAGTTATGAGAAAAAAAGAATGTACTTTTGCATAAAACCTTGATGTTTCCATCTTGAATCTTAGACATAGTTGTCTTCCTAAAGAGTGACAAGTTTCATGTAAGCATGTGGCATAGGATAAGAGAAAGGCAGAATTGAGGAAAATGAGTACATATGTCCAGTGATTCCAGTCTAACCTGTCTTCTCCAGCAGACTGCCTCTCTGTCCTCACTAGCTATAGTTCTGTATTTCTCCTCTCTTTAGTGGTGAAACTCCTTGAGAAGGCCATCTATAAGTGGTGCCTCTCCTTTTAATCTCTTCTGAACTCTGAAGTTTGGCTTCTGACTTCATCATTCATTTGAAACTATTCTCTCCAGTGTTGCCAATGATTAAAAATTATTTATTTTTAGTTTTCAACATTCACTTCACAAGATTTTGTGTTCTAAATATTGTCCCCTTCCCTACCTCCCCCCTTCCTCAAGACAGTATGCAATCTATAGGCTCTACATATACATTCATATTAAACATATTTTCATATTAATCCTGTTGTAAAGAAGAATTAGAACCAATGGGAGGAACTATAAGAATGAAGAAACAAAACAAACAAAAAAGAGAGTAAATGGTATGCTTCCATCCGCATTCAGACTTCATATTTCTTTCTCTGGATGTGGATGGCATTTTCTATCATGAGTCTTTTGGAGTTGCCTTAGATCCTTGCATTGGTGAGAAGAGCTAAGTCTATCAAAGTTAGTCATTGCATGATGTGGCTTTTACTGTGCACAATGTTCTCCTGGTTCTGCTCATTTCCCTCAGCATCAGTTCATATAAATCTTTCCAGGTTTTTCTGAAGTCTGCCTGCTCATCATTTCTTATAACACAATAATATTCCATTACATTCGTATACCACAACTTGTTCAGCCACTCCCCAGTTTGTGGGCATCCCCTTAATTTCTAATTCTTGGCCATCATAAAACAAACTTCTATAAATATTTTTGTACATGTGGGTTTCTTCCCCCCTCCCCATTTTTGTGATCTCTTTGGGATACAGACCTAGAAGCGGTATTGCTGGGTCAAAGGGTATGCACAGTTTTATAGCCCTCTGGGCATAGTTCCAAATTGCTCTCTAGAATGGTTGGACCAGTTCACAACTCCACCAATAATGCATTAGTGTTCCATTTTCCAGTGATTTTTAATTGCCTAATTGAATGACCTTTTCTAAATCCTCAACCTTGACCTCTCTAAATCATTTGACACTATCAATCATGCTCTTCTCATTGATACTCTCTTTTCTCTAGAGTCTTTTTTTAAACACTGCTGTCTCCTGGTTCTCTCCCTATTCATCTGATGAATCCTTATCAATCTCCTTTGCTGGATCCTTATTCAGGTTGTGCTTACTAAATGTGGGTGTCTCCAAAAGATCTGCCCTAGGTCCTCTTCTCTTTTCCCTTTATACCGTCTCTTTTGGCAATTTCATTAGCTTCTATGGATTCAATGTTCATTTGAATGCAGATCTATTAGCCTTAGCCCACCTTAACCTCTCTTCTGACCTTCTGTTTCACATCTCCAACTGCCTAATAATCATCTAGAACTAGAGGTCCTATAGCATCTTAAACTCAACATGTCCAAAACTGAACTCATTATCTTTTTTCTCCAAAATCTTCTACTCTTCCCAACTTCTGTATGACTGTGGTGGATACCACCATCTTCCCGGGCATCTAGACCTGCACCTAGGTGTCATCCTCGGAACCTCATCCTCTTTTACCTCTTATATACAATCTGTTGCCAAGGCCTACAGATTCTAGTTTTTTAAAATTTCTTGTATGTGCCCCCTTTTTTCCTTTGATACTGTCACTTCCCTGGTGCAGGTCATCATCACTTCATGTCTAGACTACTACAGTAGCCAGGTAATCTTCGTGCCTTAAATCTCTCCGCACCCCAGTACATCCTTAGTTGCCAAACTGACATTCCTTTCTAAAAAAATTAAAAATATTTTGTTTTAATAAGCTAAAATCTACTTTCTTTTTTTCCCTCTCCTCTCCCACCCTTACCAATTGAGAATACAAGAAAATCAAAGGCCATTACGAATATGTGTAGTCAATCAAAACAAATTTCCATATTAGTCATGTCTAAAATGAATTTATTTCATTCTGCATTCTGAGTCCTTAACCTCTCTACCAGGATGTGGGTTGCATGTTTCATCATTATTCCTCTTAAATCCTGGCTAGTCATTACACTGATAAAATGTCAGCACAATAGCATTTTATCACATTTATATACCATAACTTGTTCATCCATTCCCCAATTTATGCCCCTAGACTAATATGGAAATGTTTTCCATGATTGCACATGTATAAACTATATCAGATCACTTACCCTCTCAGGGAGGGGCCAGGGGAGGGAGGAAAGGATAGAATTTGGAACTCAAAACTTTAAAAAATGTTTAAAATTTTATTTTGACATGTTAATTGTGGAAAAAAATGAAATTTTTTTTCATTGCCTGCATTGAGCTGCTCTCTCCTTTTACCCAAGGGAGACAGACCTTTCCTGAAGTCCTTCTAAGTTATTTTGGGCTGGAAAATTGTTTTATTCCGTCTTTTTGTGAATTCTCTCACTCCAGAATTCTTTTGAAGCTTGATTTAACATTGTTTCTGAGGAAAATTTGGGGGAGTTCAGGCAACTTCCTGGTTTCTCTCCACCATCTTGGCTCTGCCCGGCTTGTAGAAATTTTGGAGTCATTCTCTTCTGTCTTTGTGTCTTGAGTTTCCCTGCTGCCATGATAGTTCTTTATGGTAGCATTGTCTTTTTGTTTATTCATTCTTTCCAGCCTACTTCCTGACTTTAAACTTGATATTAGGGCTGGGCTCTGTAGCAATCAAGGGCAAAGATCTGATTGCTGCCTGCCTTGTCTGAGCTGTTCAAGTTCCTAACTTTGGTTTGGGTCTGAGTAAGATTAGATTACCACTGGCTCTTATGAATTAGCTAAAAAGCTCTGTTGGTTCAAAGTGGCATAATCTAGGGTCCGCTTTGGTTTGGGATTCCTGTTTTGGTTATTCCTCTGTGGCCTGCGAGATGCTGGAAATGAGACCCTGCTCTATGCTTGGTGTCTGAGTAGTACCACTATCGCTGTTGGCTTCTGAACTTCCTTCTTTCTGGGTACATAAGCTTGGCCTCCCTAACCAGCCACACCACTCCCCTCTCGCCCCTCTTGTAGGATCTCTTCTCAGTCTGCCCTGAATCAATGATCTGGAACTTACCATTGCAAGAAAAATTGCTTATATGTACCTATCAAAGTGCCTGGTATAGTTCTGGGCGTGCTCCATTATGTAGCTGGGGATTCTTCTTGGTATAGTGTAGACCCTTTGCCAGTATACCTTATGATCCTAGGCTTAATCCATCCTCAATTTCCACAGACCTCCCTATCTGTTTCCTTCTATTGAGCTGGGCTGGACAAATGATTTTTTGTAATTTTTCGAGCCTTTCCCTATCAGCATTTGGTCTGGTGCATTTTCTTTTTTTTTTAATTTAGATTTTTTGTTTTTAGTTTACAACACACAGTTTTATGTGTTCTTGAGTTTAAATTTTCTTCCTTTTCTTCTCCTCCCCTCTGCCCCCCCCCAAGACAGATTGCAATCCAATATAGATTCTACATAAACCTTTGCATTAAACTTATTTTCACATGGTCTGGTGCATTTTCTAGATCTGTTTGGAGGAGTTATGTGGAGGGGAGTTCACTACACTGTTTCTTACCACTCTGCTCTGTCGACTTTACCCCACTCCTAAAGTGATATTCCTAACCTGCAGGTCTGACCATGTCAGCCCCCTGCTCAATAAATTCCAGTGGCTCCGTATTGCCTCCACAATCAATATAAAATCTTCTATTTGGCTTTTAAAGCACTTCACAACCAGGCCCCTTCCTATAATTCCAGCTTTCTTACATTTCATTCCCATCAACTTCTTCTGTGATTCAGTGACACTGGCCTCTTTGTTGTTTCTTGAATGAGATATTCCATTTCCTGACTGTAGGACTTTTCATTGGTGATCCCTCATGCCTTCAATGCTCTCCTTCTTTACCTCTGACTCCTGGCTTGACTTCCTTCAAGACTCAGCTCAAAAGCCACCTTCTACATGAAACCTTTCCTGTCTCTCCTTAACGATAGTGCCTGCTCACTTGAGGTTACCTCCAATTTACCTGCATACATTATCTACATACCTGGCTGTTCATATGTTATCTCTCCCATGAGAAGTGAACTGTTTGAGGACAAGAACTTTGTTGGGTTACCGCCCCCCCCCCACCTGGTTGTATCCCCATCACTTAACACAGTGCCCTGCATATAATAAGTGCTTAATAAAAGCTTGTTGATATGACTTGACTTGGGTTCATAAGTTGTCTTTGACAAGTGCTAGCTATGCGACCATGAGCAAGTCACTTATCTAAACATCAGTTGCCTTATCTCCAAAATTTGGCATAGTATTAATACTTCACAAGAGCCTCAGAGGTCATCATCCAGTCCCACACCTTCATTTTACAGGTGAGAAAACTGGGATCTAGAGACAATAAGTAACTTCCCCAAGGTCACTTGGGTTTTAAGTTATCAGTTAGAACTTTAACTTAGGTCTCATCATTGTAAATTTTGGCTGGGCTCTACACTAGGAGACCATCAGACAAGAATTTGCATCAGCAACATGATTTGTATCTCAGAAGACATTCAACTCAGCTCATTCATTTTAGAGGTGAAAAGACAGAAGGCCAGGGAGGTTAAATCTCCTAGACAGAAAAAGGCAGAAACAGGATTTGAACCCAGATCCCACATTCTTTCTGTTGTACTATGAAAGCTCTGAAATAGAATATAAGCCCCTTGAGTGTAGGGACTGGTAATTTTTGTCTTTGTATCCTTAGCACCTAGCACATTGTAGGTACTTGATAAATGCTTGTCAAATTGAATTGAATAAATGTGAAGGTCTTGCCTTTCCCCCCCCTTCTTCCTATTTTTCTTTTTTCTCTTCCTCCTCTGCCTCTCAATATTCTTATCAGTTTTGTTGAAACTTTGAAATCAATTTTTTTGACAGGAGATAAACTAGCATTTTTAGGAGGCAGCTAAGTGACTCAGTGGATAGAGTGCTGGGCCTGGAGTCAGGAAGACCTGATTCAAAACCAACTTCACTCACTTACTAGCTTTGTGACCCTGAGCAAGACACTTGAACAATGTTTGCCTTAATCCACTGGAGAAGGAAATGGCAAACCACTCCAGTATTTTGCCAACAAAACCCCATGGACAGTATTGCTATACTATGGTCTATGGGATCATGAAGAATTGGACACAATGGATCAAAAACAAACAAACAAAATCTAACATTTTAGTCTATAGGGAATATTTTTCATTAACTTGTTGAAGTGGCCTATTGAAAGAAAGGAAAAATACAAAACAGTCCTTCCCCTCTCACCGTAAGTTTATTTAGCATAAGCGTTAATTTAGTGTATTTATATAAGCAGTATTTTCATGAAAATTTCCTAATCTGACATTTTAACAAGTAAATAACATTGATCCAAAGTCATCCTGAAAAAGCGATTGGCTCCCTGCCTCTGCTGCAACTGGGAGGGTAGGATAGAGGGGCTGTTTTCTGTTGTTTTCTTCCTGGTGGTTATGGATGACACCAGTCCCTAGGGTATCTCTAATGCTATTGGTGAGCTACCATTTTAATTTATTCTTCCTGGGTGCATCATGAGTCCTGTTGCATGTAAAGGGTTGGAATGTTCATTAAACTCACATAGGCAACTTGATACTGATACGAGAATGGAACTATCTTTATAGGACTCACTCCAATATAGGAATATTAAGTAAAGATAATGGGATATTTAGGCAGAAAACATTAATGACATGTCTGTTTTGTTGATACCAGAGATTAAAAACCCCCAACAAAAGAGAAAAGACACACACAGAGACAGAGGCAGAGAGAGAGAGAGAGAGAGAGAGAGAGAGAGAGAGAGAGAGGCAGAGACAGAGAGAGAGAAGAAGAAGAAGAAGAAGAAGAAGAAGAAGAAGAAGAAGAAGAAGAAGAAAGAGAGAGAGATAGAGAGGGAGAGAGAGAGAGGCAGAGACAGAGAGAGAGAGGTAGAGAGAGAGAGAGAGAGAGAGAGAGAGAGAGGGAGAGAGAAAGAGAGAGGGAGAGGGAGAGAGAGAGAGAGAGAGAGAGAGAGAGAGAGAGAGAGAGAGAGAGAGAGAAGAAGAAGAAAGAAGGATAGAAGAGAAGAAGAAGAAGAAGAAGAAGAAGAAGAAGAAGAAGAAGAAGAAGAAGAAGAAGAAGAAGAAGAAGAAAGAGAGAGAGGCAGGGAGAGAGAGAGAGGCAGAGACAGAGAGAGAGAGGGAGAGAGAGAGGGAGAAAGGGAAAGGGAGGGAGGGAGGGAGGGAGAGAGAGAGAGAGAGAGAGAGAGAGAGAGAGAGAGAGAGAGAGAGAGACTATCAAATAGACATTGAAACATTATCTAAATCCAGGCCACCCATGAGCTGTTAGCCCATTAGTAAAACAGCTGGCCTTAAAAAAAAGGACCTGGCTTCTGCTTGTATTTATTAAATCTGGGAGAAGGATTCATCAATCACAACAATAGGTTTTAAGTGTTTGCTGGGCAAGGGGAGAGTCCCATAAGCACCCTTTGAAGTGTCTTTTACTGAAGGTAAACATCTGAAGAACACAAATAGCCTGCTCTTTTTTTTTTTTTTTTTGCAATGAGTAACCTTGTCAAAGTGGCTAGAATAGAGAGGATGGGGGTGGGGTGACATCATGAAAAGGAAAAGCAATAAAGGATTCCTTATGACAGCAATTTGCACATTTACTGCTCTTTGATATGTTAACTAGATTTTGCAAAATGGAATTCTTTGTCTTTTAGAGGTCCTTGGGCAGTGATAGCTCACAGTCAGAGCAATGTTTTGCAATAGGCGTAATGCATCTTCTAATTAATAAGGTAACTTGGACAACCTCTGTAAATCAGTGACATCATTATAAGAGAATACAACTGAAGAGTTGTTCATAGGGAGGGAAAGATCCTCATAACATCTGTATCATTATTTACTGCGAGCAATGACTAGAATGAATTGGATTGAATACTAGGAGATCAATAGGCCCTATTCACTAAAGTTTTACAAGTCCTTTATGAACCTTTGATTCTTGGGGGTGGGAGGGAGAGGGGGGGGGGGAGGAAAGGGGAGGGGAGAAAACATGTCCCTTATGAAAATTAGGGATATTGTAAAAGTACTGCAAAGTTCTTGATTTCTGTAATTAGCATTATCTAATGACCAAAAGGTTCTGGTTTTCTGAAATTAGTGGCATATAATTTTAAAGTTGGGGGGATACATTATGTTGGAGTATTTTATGGCATCGTGACATATTGTATTACGGTATTTCGAGTGATTATAAGACAAATAAATAGCAAGCTATGCAAAAAGATGTAACTTCAAGAAATTTGGTTAGTTGAGAGTATAATTACTATATCCTGTAGATAAATTGATTCCATTACCAAAATGGAAATAGTACCATACTCCTGACTTATAGAGCTCGTACTCGTTGAAGTGACAGGTGAAATAAGACAAGAGTCTCCCAGTTGAGTTCTTAGATTTATACATGTATCTCTCATTGAATCCAATAGAAGCCAAGTAATTCATCTGAAGATGCAAACAAGTAGTCTGGAAAGCACAACAACACAATAATAGTAACTATGATGATGGTAATATTAATAACAATAATGGAGGTCTAGACCTACGTTCCTAAGTGTGGGTAACTTCTGATGTAGAAGGTTCCTTCACTCATGCAAAACAGCAACTTGTATGTAGCTTATAGTCCTTGAGAATTGCCAAGAGCACTGAGAGGTGATATGTCTTACCCATGGTCACATAGCCATTCCATGTCAAGTAGTATTGACTCCCAGTTCTTGCTGCTTTCTACTTAGGGGTGTGCTGGATCCAACTTGAAGGCACTCAGGCCTATTGTTCTATTTTCAGTGTGAGCATTTACATCTTGGAAACCAGCAATTGCTACAAATCAGGGCTTAAGTTGATGTTATTGGGCTCTGGAAGAAAGTGAGGCTGGGGACTTTGCTCAGTCTTGTCTCACTTAAATCCAATTCGCTTGCAAGTCATGACATTACCTTTGTCATGATCCTCTTCCAGAATGAAGGGCAAACAATCAACAATCTGTGAGTAGGAGTAGCTGCCCAACTGGGGGCCCAACTGGCCAGTTCCTGGCAATACAGCTTCCTTCCTTCCTTCCTTCCTTCCTTCCTTCCTTCCTTCCTTCCTTCCTTCCTTCCTTCCTTCCTTCCTTCTTTCTTTCCTTCCCTCCCTCTGTCCACATAGAAAATCATACCTTTACCTGTGGGTACTCTGCCCAAAGGAATATAAATTTTGATCACTGAAACCTTGCAGGATTCCTTGGAGTTTATGGGCTAGATTTCTTTTTTAAGGATCATGCCTTAGACCCAAATCACTCTGACTCTCATTGATTGTCCAAAAATAGGTCCCCTGACCTAAACCTCCTTTGGTCACTGTTTGGGCTCTGATGGCTCAGAGTGTGTGTAAATAGAAATTGTTTCTGTTTTGGCCAGAAACCCTGAGGGTCTTCCCCTCCCAGATTAATTTGTTTTTGGACAAGGTAAAAGAGGCCATTCTTTGCCTCATGTCTTACCTAGCCTTTATCACTGAATGGGTGCTGCCTCAGACAAACTGAGACCTGGGGAAGATCTTAGCTTAAAAAGGCCAAGCCCTCCCACTGCATCCATGATCATTTCCAGTCCTTTTGATCTATGTCTTGCCACTGAGCCCAGAGGCTCTGAAGGAAAGAGTGAGGCTAGTGACTTTTCATAGCCCTGCCTCACTTAAATCTAATTCACTTGCAAGTCATGACACCACCTTCTCAATAAACAACAACAGCATTGCTTTTCAAAACTTAAGAAAACAATAGAGAAAAATAGTAATAATGCAGATTAAAATTAAAAGTGTATTGCATATCCCCTTTTTTGAGAGCTGCTTGTTAAACATTTACTAACACACCCCTGCTTCAAGGCCAGCTGGCTAGCCATTACTCCATTGTGACTCTTAGTAATGAAAACAGATTACTTTTATGTAGTACTTTAAAATTTCAACCACTTAGGTTGGAAATGGAAAAGGTCAAAACTTCTTGTTGATTGATCAATAGTTGGACGGGGCACCTTAGTGGCCTCTGTACTTCTAGCCTGCAAGAGATAATGAGACCCAATCTCAAAGGAAAAAAAAAAGGTGGAAAGGAAAGAAAAAGAAAGAAAAGGACAGAAAAAACCCATAATTCCTTTCCTGTTGGACAGTGTTGTGTTGAAGACAGCACTGTGGTGTGGGTTGGTTATCCTGTTTGAGAATATTTTTAGTCCCTTTTTTAAAAAACAAGAGAATAAGGCAACTACTTCCTTCTGAAGGCTTGCACTGAACTGTTTCCCTAGTGATATGAAAGAGTGAATGTCTATCCCTAACCACCACCCTTGTTCCTGGGTATTATCTTATATAGTAGAAAGGCTTGTCAGAGTAGCTGAATAGGAAGTATCTCTATCTAGCAGTACAGATATGTTTCTTCAAAGTCCACACGAAACATAAATATGTTATCACACATGTAGTAAATGTGCCTCATTTTATGAAGTGAATCTGTTTTAAAGAACTTGTATGCAAACAACATTTTTAGAAAATTGAAGTGTATTTTAAATACACTGGATGAGCTTGCTATTTAGAGGAGCCCTGTGGTGAAATCTTTTGTAAAATAAAGAATCCTTTTGTAATGTAAATTTTTACACCCCCCCCCCCCATTCATCTGTTTTGTGAGTTAGGATTTTGTATAACAGGTTTTCTTTCTTTTCTTTTTTTTTAAGTACACACAAACACGGTATTTATTGCAAAACATCTTCTGAGATCTCAATCTCATTCTGTCTCTCTATCTGCTTCCTTCTCTCCATCTCCCTCCATTTTATTTCCTCCTTCCCTCCCTTTTTCCTCTTCCCTCTCTTCAAGTGTATTTAAAAAAAGAAAAATATATACACCATATACCACTTTAAAAAGCCCTTATATATACGCACATATGTATATACATATATATTTAACATAGTGGATCATGGTTTACACATATTTATAAATTACATATAATAAGATTTCAGATGATATATGTAAGGTAAAGATTACACACACACACGCACACACACATATATATATATATATATAACATGTGTGATGAATGCACATACATTATGTACTATATTAAATATATTATGGTAAATCTCAGTTTAGGATTAACAAATAATATGCTATTATATACTACATATTAGTTCTGAACTGTGATTTCATCATTGGTGTGGGGAACTCCTGCTGAGCAAATTCCCTCCCATGATCCACATCTTTAACTGTCCTTTAAAAGTAATTTTTTCATCTTAGAGAGCTGCCTGAGGGCACTGAGAGAGTAGATAATTTGCCCAGTATCATGTAGTCAGTATATGTAAGATGTTAGACTTGAACCCAAGTCTTCTTTTCTTTGAAGTAAGCGCTACCATTCTGCCTTGCCTCTTACTCTACAGGGTGTTCCTAAAGTCTGAACACATAGGCAACTGATGGCAATGTGGAGTTGTTGCATCAAGTTCATGTGAATCTTGCAAAGTGTATCAACCTTTGCATCACAAATGATGGAAGTCATATTGAAGATGTTATTTATTCATTCATTTCATTTCTTGAAAATATGTATTTTTGCCTATGTGTCTAGACTTTAAGAATACCCTATACAAATACACAAACATAGCCACCCCTGCCCCCCAGACTTATGCATACATTATACAAACTCATTCAAATTATGTTACATAAATTTGTATATATGTATATAGGCATGCATACATGTGTATATATGTACATACACATACAACAGACATATGTGCAGACACACACCTTAGGAGGAATTTTAAAATAAGCTCATTTGATCTTAGGATCAAAGATTCAGAGCTGTGAGGCACAGAGCATTTCTTTGATTTATCCAAGGTCATTCAACTAGTAAGAATTTGCACCCAGGTCCATTCACTATGTCATGCTGCTTCTCTAATAGGTTTAAGAGTTTAAACTTTTGGAGGTCAGTCAATAAATATTTCTCAAGTGCCTATTATGTGCCAGACATTGTAAGAAGTGCTGTAAATACAAAGAAAGGGAAAAAAGACAATCTCTGTTCTCAAAGAGCTCACAATCTAGTGAGGAAATGACAAGCAAACAAATATTTCCAAATAAGCAATATACAGGGTAAACAGGAAATATTTAAAAGTAAGAAGGTACTAGACATTAAGTGGGTTTAGGTAAATGCTATCTGTGGAAGGTGGGATTTTAGTTAGGATTTGAAGGAAGTCAGGGAACCGGGAGGCTGAGATGAGGAAGGAGGGCATTCTGGGTACAGAGGACAGCCAGAGAAAAGTCCCAGAGCCTAGAGATGGAATATCTTGTTCAAGGAATGGCAAGGAGGCCACTGTATCAAAGAGTACATGGTGAAAGGAAGGCAGAAGGGGATTGAAAAGGTAGTTGGTGGTGTGGGGCAGGTTATGTAGGAATTTGAATGACAAACAGAGGATTTTGCATTTACTGACAGTTTATTGAGTAGGGGTGAGTAATAGCAATTTAGATTTGAAGATCTTTCCCACCCATTAATAAGCCATGTGATCTGCTTATGTCACAGGGAGCCTATGTCACATGTGGTGGGAGGAGCTTCCTGACAGAAAAAGGAAGTTATATCACAGGAAATTCTGAGAGGGAGAGAGAGAGAGAGAGAGGGACAGAGGGAGAGAGAGAGAGAGAGAGAGAGAGAGAGAGAGAGAGAGAGAGAGAGACGTTATGGCTGCTAGTGGCTGCCCTCATGATTGTTAGAACTGAACAGACTGACTTAGCTGTACCGTGAGTTTGTCTTTGGGGAAGACCCCAGCAGGGGGTCGGAGAGGTTTTGGGATGGTGAGGCTCCAGGCAGTTATATGGTATTTTAAGTTCCTTGCTGTTATGATAAAGGGGGCTGACTGGCTGTGGGAGCTGAACATTTGTTTATGGAATATGATTTTCTGTTGTCTGAATAAATGTTATGCTTCTTTTACCTTCTTTATGGAGAGTCTCTCGTACTTTGCGATACGGAACTACATAGGCATATTCATGATTATTGTTGATGTTGTGTTTTTTGCCTTACTGGTACAGGGCGTAACATGGTTGGACCTGTGGTTTAGGAAAATCTGGCAGCTGAATGGAGGGTAGACTGGAACAGAGAGAGACTTGAGTCAGGTAGATCTACCAGTGGGCTCTTGCAATAGCCCAAGCATGAGTTGCAATCCTGAATCAAGGTGGTGATTGTATCAGGGGAAAGAAGGTTGCATGTTCAATAGATGTGGAAAAGTTGAAATCAACAGGCTTGGTAACTGATTGGATATGGGGGAGGGGATGAGAGATAGTGGAAAGCTGAGGATGGCACCTAGGTTGTGAGCTTGAGGGACTGGGAGGATGGGTTGCCCTCTATAGAAAAAGGGAAGGTAGGAGAAGAGAGCATTTAAGGGGAAAAAATGGGTTCAGTTTGGGATAACTTTAGTTGCCTACTGGACATCCAATTCAACATGTCTGAAAGGCAGTGGGAGATGTGAGATTGGAGGTCAACAGAGAGGTTGGGGTAGGGTAGTATATTTGATAATCATCATAGTAATTAAAGCATAGTAATTAAATCCATGGGAGCTGATGAGATCACATAGTGAAGTAGTATAGTGGGAGAAGAGAAGAGGGTCAAGGAAAAAACCCTGTGGGATACCCATGGTTAAGGAGAGTGACCTAGATGAGGATCCAACAAAAGGAGACTGAGAAAAAGTGGTCTGATAGGTAGGAGGAAGATCAGGAGAAAGTGGTGTCCTGAAAACCTAGAGGAAAGAGAATATCAAGGAGAAGAGGGTAATTGACAGTGTCAAAGACTGCAGAAATAAAGAATGAGAACTGAGAAAAGGCCATTGCATCTGGCAATTAAAAGATCACCGGTAACTTGGGAGAGAGTAGTTTTAGTGCAATGATGAGATCAGAAGCTGGGTTATAAGGGGTTGAGAAATGAGTGGGAGAGAGAAAGCAGAGGTTCCTATTGTCTCCTTCAAGGAATTTGGCCAAAAAGGGCAAAAGAGGCATAGGGTAATTGTTAATGGGGGTGGAGGGCTCAAGCGAGGGATTTTTTAGGATTGTGGACATATGGGCATGTTTGTAGGCATGAGGGAAGGAGCCAGTAGACAGTGAGAGATCAAAGATAAATGATAGACGGTGGATGGCAGGGTGTGGGGGTGGGGGATTTGTTGAAGAAGATGGGATACAATGGGATTGCTTTTGCAGGTAGAGGATTGGGTCTTGGTAGGGAGTAAGTAAGTATGGAAGATTACTCTTCCTACTTCTTTTGCATCACCCCCTAAAGCATTTAGCTTGAAGTACTTACTGTCACACACAGTCTTATAGACAGTATTAAATAAATCTCACCCTGGGTTCCAAGCTCCCCCTAACAATATTTCCTGCCTTCTTTTCCAATTCAATTCTACAGATCCTACATGAACACTTACTGTTTCAGAGATATTGAGCTAAAGTTCATCAAGGGAAAAAATGTAGTGTTTCCAGCTTATTGTAAGGTCATGCCCTTTAGATATCAAAATAGTTATCAACATTCAAGTATATAGACATCCTTAGACATAACGGCCTATGGCCTATTGATGAGACAACTCCTTTTGGAGGTTCACTATTTATGATTCTTTTTAGGTCATTTCTTCTCTAGGGCCCTGCACAATATCCTGGAGGTCAGTAAGAGTATACGTATACATGCTCTAAAATGAATAATAGCAACTTCTGAAAAGCAGCACTCAAATTTACATGCTCTAATAACACAAGTAGAATTCTATCTCAAAAATAATCTTAAAGTTATATAATTCGACTTGATATGGTGCAAACAATTTTTAGGGGGAAGGACAAGACATTTTGTTGTGCTCGTAAAGACCTCACAAAAATCTATTTAGAATATCTCTCAGTGACCTTTTTCCTTAGTAAGGATTACAGGAGGTTAAGTGCTTCTGAAGTTGTTGATATTTAATTCCCTTGGAAAGTCAAATTTTCATCATGTTAAATTTACATATTTCCCAGAAGAGACTTTTGATAGTGAAGAAGAGATAGGTAAGGCTCAGTGGACTTGATCACGTCTTCAAGTTTATACATTCAACTCAACGTGACTCAAATAAATCCAGCGATTAAACCCCTACTATGTGCTAGGCTCGTTGGAAAGACAGATACTGATGCTGAAGCTTAAAATACTTCAGCCACAAAGTGAGAAGATAGGACTCATTGGAAAAGACTCTGAAGCTGGGAAAGATTAAAGGCAAAAGGAGAAGGAGAGGGCAGGGGATGAGATGAATAGATAGTGTCATGGAAGGAACAAATATGAGGTTGGACAGACTTCAGGAGACAGTGGAGGATGGAAGGTCCTGATGTTCTATGGTCCATGGATTTATGAAGAGTCAGACATGACTGAGTGACTGAGCAACAACAAATGTGTTAGGCACTGTGCTGAGAGGGAGGGGTGATATTAAGACAAATAGCCGCTGCTTTCAAGTTACCTGCAGAGAGCACAGTTATCCCTTCCACATCTCAACTTTCCCCATTGTGGTTTTGATATATCATGGGTTGGCATAAGAAATTAAATGGGAATTTTTGGAGTGAGTTTTGTGGAAGCCACAGATGACTCATGAAGGCCAGCAGATGGCACAGAAACAGTTTAAAAACTCAGAAATGCATAAAATAAAATATAAAATATAGTATTGTACAGTATTGATGTATTTTAATCTTTTAATACCATAATAATTCAGACTTCTCTGTTATGGAGGGAAGGTCACACATTTTTATGTGAATTTTCCAGATCACAGGATCACTGTACCCTTAACCCCCATGATACATGTTTTTTTGTGAAAAGTGTTTTTTTCCATTACTTACATTTATCAAACATTTTTAAGTACTAGTAGTTAAAAAGATAGAGGCAGCTAGTTGGTTTAGTGGACAGAGAACTGGGTCTGGATTCAGGAAAACCTGAGTTTAAAATCTGGCCTCAGATACTTACTAGCAGTGTGACTCTGGGCAAGTCACTTCACCTATGTTTGTCTTAATTCACTGGAGAAGGAAATGACAAACCTCTCTAGTATCTTTATCAAGAATGATAGAGTCCATGGAGTCATGAAGAGTCGTACAAGACTAAACTACTAAACAACAGTTAAAAGTTAAACAGTTAAAAGACACTGTTAGATGCTAGGATATAAAGATAAAAGGAAATAGCCATTAAAGAATATACATTCTCCTTGGGGGAGGGGGAATATAATTTCTTCAGAGAGAAATAAATACGACATATGCACAAAATAATTTTAAAAATAAAATTCTGAAAGATGAATTTCATGTGATTAGCTATCCCAAAAATCTTAGGACATTTTTAAATGTTAAGCTTAAAAATTCCTTAAGTCTTTTGAGATACCCTGGATCTCTCTCTCTCTCTCTCTCTCTCTCTCTGTGTGTATGTATCAAGGCAATAACTTTGTAATGGAAGTATATCAGCAAGAAATCTATTTCTTGTTATTGGGTAGGAACATATATCAATTTAATTTGAGCAAAATGTTCTGTGCTATATTCTCTATGTTATTTATTAGTGCCCTAGTGTGATACAGAGGAAAGAACATTGATCTAGGAGTCACAGAACCTGGGTTCTTGTTTGATCGAAATGTCTGTTGTGAACCCAGGAAGGCCATTCTACATCCCTAGGCTTCCCTTTAGTCATTTTTTAAAAGAAGGTAGCTAATGGCAACTTACTTTCTCCATTTCCTAGTGTTCTTGTGAGGCTCAAATGAGAAAACAGAGTTAAGCAGGTGTGGTAAATTACAATGTCCTTTTCAAATGAGCTGTGTTATTATTTATTACCAAGCTTAGCAGAAGGAGTTTTGTGAAGTTTCTGAGATCAGAAGGACTAATTGCAAATCAGCTTGGATTAATGCTGGGTGAACTTCCCCAACAAGATGTAATATTTAAAATTGTAGCACTGAAACTGTATGACTTGCAGGGTTGTACATAAAGCATTTCCATTAGAAGACCAATTTCTCAGAAGGCTCTTTTAGGAACATCTGGATGAAATGAAGCACACGAATTCTCTATTTAGATGTGTGTGCATGTGCGTGCATGTGCGTGTGTGTGTGTATGTATGTGTGTGACTTCATTTAACTGCTTGTCTAGCTGCAAATTGTTTGACATTTTGAGAGGTTTCAAATGTGTCCTTGTTTTCTACAAAAGGAATTTGATTCCAAAATTGCAAATTCATGAATCTGTTATTTCTTCCAAGAAACAGAAGTGAGGTATATTGAAGACAGATTAGTAATTGAAATGCCAATGTCAAAAATAAAAAAAAAATAGACTGTGCTCACATGGTACTGGTCACTATAATTACTTATAATATTGATTATATTTTTGAATTTCCCAGTGTCTTGATAAATAATGTCCTGATACTTAGTAAGGCATGAGGGAAATAACAATCTACAATAACCTAGCCCTAAGCTGTAATTAGTGACATTTTGCTGTTTGAGAAAAAGTTTCTTGGAACTTTAATCTGCTGCTATTCCAAGTTTTGAAAAGGTACAGGTGAGTTTCTGGCTGCTATGATTTAAATGGAAGGTAGCATATATGGAAAGAGTGCTGGATATTGTATCAAAAGGATGGGCTTCAAATAATTATGTGAGGCAAGTCAATTCACTCTGGATCTCAGTAAATTCATCTCTAAAATTTTTTTGGGAGGGTTGAATTAAATGACCTCAAACATCATTAGAGCTATGAACCTAATCTTGTATTATGACTCCTTATCTTTCTTAGTGTTGTTGGGAGCTTTAATTGATCTATTTATATAAAGCAATCTCAGTCCCTCTGAAGATCAGAATGATTGAAATATCAAGTCTTACTGTCATAATTATTAATTGATTGGAGTCATGCTAAATGGGGATATTGTCCAGCTGTAATAATAATATTTCAAAGACATTCTTCTTATGTTGGGAAATTATAGGAACGATGGAAAAACATGTTTTGTAAAACCAATTTCTCCAAATATTGGCATAGTTTGATCTCTTTTGGGATGCCTATAGCTATAAAAGAGGGAACCAATGTCAGGTTTTGCTTTTCAGGGTTAAGCCAAAGGCTAAAAAAGGGTGAAGATGTTTAAACTAAATCAACCATGGTAGCTTTGAGGCCCCTAGGTGGCTCAATGGCTAGACTGGTAGACTTGGAGTCAAGAGGACCTCAGTTCAAATCCTCCCTCATGTACAGTTATCCTCACCACATCTCAACTTTCCTCACTCATGGTTTCAATATATAGCAAGTTGGCATAAGAAATTAAATGGGAATTTTGGGGGGAGTTTTGCAGAAGCCTCTGAGGACGCATGAAGGCCAGCAGATGACACAGAAAAAGTTTATCTTTAAATACTATAGTAATTCAGACTTCTCAGGTATGAAGAGAGGGACAAAATATTTTATGCAGATTTTCCATATTGCTGGGTTGCTGGGTCCATAATCCTTATGATGTGGAAGGGATAACTGTATTTATTAGCTGTATGACTCTGGGAAAGTTGCTTGTCCTCTATCTGCCTTAGAATCCTCATCTGTAACATGTGGCTAATGGTAGTGCCTACTTCCCAGAGTGGTTTTGAGGATCAAATGAGATAATATTTGTAAAGTGCTTTGTGAAACTTAAAGCCCTATATTAATGCTAGTAAAAAGATAATGACCCCAATAATTATCCAGCCTCTTTCTATGGAAAAATTGGGATAAAAATCTGGTCTGAGGTATAGATTTATTCAATAATTAAAAAAATATAAGGTAAATAATAATTTAAAAAATTCAATACATTAAAATTCAATAATTTAAAAATTAAAAATAATTTTAAAAATAAACAAACATTATTTAAGGTCCTTTTTTGTTAGGTTTGCTTGATGCATACACAGAACTAAAGACTAATCACTTATGTTTTCCTCTGTAAAAGCTTTGTTGTCAAAAACAATAAGAAAGAATATACATGAAGAAAAAGTTCTCACATCTGTCTTTGTGACTGTTAAGAGGCTAAAAATAAAAACTAGAAATGGTTAGAAAAAATGAGCTTTTGGCCAATTTTAAAATTTAGCTAAGTTTCAATATTTAAATAAAAACAAATAACCTTTTAAAACAATTTTAATGTTTAAAGAAATAAAACTTCTGGATAATCTTAAAATTTAAATAAAAACAAGCAAAATTTTTAGCCAATTAAAAAAAATTGGAATTGCAAAATGCTTAGCATCTTGAGGAAAGTTGAAGAAGAAACTTACTTCTGGTGCTTAAGAAAATTAAAGCTGTGATGAAATAGAGGCAAGGGTAAAATCCTCCTTTGATTCCATTTTAAATGGCTCTACACAAAGTATGACTGCTTAGAGATAACTTTGGGTGCTTCCTTTATGCTTATGGATGTGGGAAATAGGAGGAAACTTTTTTGAGTACTGTTAGGAAGTAACATCTAGTGATGGGAGAACAGAGACCTGGGGTTCAAAACCTATCTCTTTCCCTTATTAACTATGAGACTTTGGGCAAATGGCATCCCTGAGCCTCACTTTATCTATAAAATGAGAAGGGTTGACTAGATTACCTTTAAATTTCCTTTGAGCTTTAATTCTTTGAGCCTATGAGCTTATATGACTACACAGTGACCTCAATTCAGCAAGCATTTATAAACTGCCTACTATGTGAAAGAAAGGCATTTCATTAGATGCTGGAGGTATAAAGATAAGCTAATGGGATCCTCCTCTCTGGACTGGTATGTGCAGAGGGGAGTGTTAGGTTTGGATTGACCTAGATGGCCTCTGCATTCTCTTTCTTTTCTTTTTTTCATTTAATAACATTTTACTTTTTTTCTCGATTATATGTTAAAACAATTTTTAATGTTTTTTTTTAAGTTTTGGGTTCCAAATTCTATCCCTTCCTCCCTCTCCTCCCCTTTGCCTGAGACAGTTAGCAATCTGATATAGGTTGTATTTATGCAATAATGTAAAATATTTCTATATGATTCATTTTGTACAAGAAGATATGAACAAAAAAAGAAAATGAAAAACAGTATGCTTGAATTTGTATTCGGCCATCAGTTCTTTCTTTGGAGCCAGATAGTATGCTTCATCATCAGTCCTTTGAGATTGTCTTGGATGGTACAATGGTGTTGCTGAGAATAGCCAAGTAATTTACAGCTCTTCATAGTACAATATTGCTGTTACTGTATACAATGTTCTCCTGGTTCTGCTCACTTCACTTTGCTTCAGTTCATGTAAATCTTTCCAGGTTCTTCTTACAACTCTGAAATTTTGTGATTCTAAACCAAACTCATTATCTTTTACCCCAAACTCTCTCCTCTTCTTAACTTCCCTGCAACTGTTGAGGCACCACCATTTTCTCAGTTGCCCAGGTGACTTGTGACATAGGTGTCATTCTTGACTTCTCATTCACTACACCCTCCACCCTGTGCCTTGTCATGCCTAATTTACTGACAAAGCCTATAGATTGTATCTTCACAGCATCTCTTGCACAAGTCCATTCTCTCCTCTGGCACAGCAATCACGCAGGTGCTAGGCTTTATCATCTCATGCCTGGACTATTGGTCTCTCTACTTCATGTCAATTTCCACTCCAGTCCATCCTTTACTTGTCAGTCAAAGCGTGTGACCACATGACTCCTTTCTCCATCCCCCACATCTAACAAACTTCAATAAAGCTTCCCATCACCTCCAGGATCAAATACAAAATCCTGTTTGGTATTCAAAGCTCTTCATAACCTGCCCCCTCCTTCCAGGCTTCTTATACCTTAACCTGTCACTTACTTTGGGATCTGGGGACACTGGCCTCTTTGCTATTCCTTGAACAATAAACCTCATCTCTCAGCTCTAGGCATATTGACTGGTTGTCCTAGAATGGTCTCCTTCCTCATCTCTGCCTTGTGGCTTCACTGACTTTCTGTAAGTCTCAGCTAAAATCTCACCCCCTTCTACTGGAAGCCTTTCCTGGCCTCTCTTAATTCTACTTCCTTCCCTGTATTGATTATTTCCCATTTATACTGTATGTAGTTTATTTGTATTTAGTTCTTTGTATGCCCTCTTACCCACTAGACTGTGAACTCCTTGAGGGTAGGGACTGTATTTTACCTTTCTTTGTATTTCCAGTGCTTAGCACCCTGCCTGGTATATACTAAAGGTTTACTGACTGGCTGGTTCTGTGCAAAAGCGTCATACTCTTGCCTTCAAGACGTAATCTAATGGGGATGGAGGATGTAATGTGTACATAACTACATGTGATAAAGAATGGAATGAAATTAGGCAAAGGAGGGATCACAACAGTGTTCTAGGAAAATTTAGTGTGTGTGTGTGTGTGTGTGTGTGTGTGTGTGTGTGAGAGAGAGAGAGAGAGACAGAGAGACAGAGAGATAAGGAGAGAAATAGAATGAGAGAGAGAGAAGGAGAGAGAGAAAAGGAGAGAGACAGAATGAGAAAGAATGAGAGAATGAGAGAGAGACAGAGAAACAGAGAGAAGGAGAGAGAAGGAGAGAGAGAATGATAAAAATGAGAGCTAAAGAGAGAATGAGATAGAGAATGAGAGAGAATGAGAAAGAATGAGAGAGAATGAGAGAGAAAGAGAGAGAGAATGAGAGAGAAGGAGAGAAAGAAAATGAGGGAGAGAAAGAGAATGAGAGAGAGAGAAGGAGAGAGAGAAAGAGAGAGAATGAGAAAGAATGAGAGAGAATGAGAAAGAGACAGAGAAAGAGAGAGAGAAGGAGAGAGAGAAGGAAAGAGAGAATGATAAAAAATGAGAGAGAATGACAGAAAGAATGAGAGAGAATGATAAAATGAGAGAGAATGAGAGAGAAGAGAAAGAGAATGAGAGAGAGAAGGGGAGAGAGAGAGAGGAGAGAGAGAAGGAGAGAGAGAGAATGAGAAAGAATGAGAGAGAGAGACAGAGAAAGAGAGAAGGAAAGAGAATGATAGAAATGAGAGAGAATGATAAAAAATGAGAGAGAGGAGGAGGGAGAGAGAGAGAGAGAGAGAGAGAGAGAGAGAGAGAGAGAGAGAGAGAGAGAGAGAGAGAGAGAGAGAGAGAGAGAGAGAGAGAGAGATCAATGTCATCTGGAATTATCAGGGAAAGGAGGAAGCACTTGAACTGGGCACTGAGAAAAGAGAAAGCTTTCAAATGACAGAGATGAAAAGAGAGTATGTGGGTGGCGTGTGTGAACAAGTTGGAATAGTTAAGTCCATCCAAATACTTAATGTTCTCCTCTTTGGTATACTGACATTGTCTCTCCCTCTGCAAACTATATTTCCAAATGGTTCTTTGGATTTAGAGTCAGAAGACCTGAGTGCAGATCCCAGCTCAGCCAGCTGTGTGATATTATGCAAATTATTTGAGCTCGGTAAGCTTCAGTTTGTTTTTCTTTTTCATTTATATAATGGGGCTAATCAATTGATCAACTAATCAACAAATATTTATTAAGCACCGGTACATAGTAGGCACTTAATAAAAGCATAGTAGGTTTTCATTGACTGATGGAGATTGTTTGACACTGTGCTAGATGCTGGAGATAAAAAGAGGAAAATGAGATAATAATGCTTGCACTACTGACCTGACAGAGTGGCTGTGAGAAAAGTGCTTTGCAAAGCATTGTATCATTGTGATGGAATTTTGATTATAGGGGATAGTATGAAGATAAATCAGAGGATGTATAGATTTAGCTGTTTGATGGAGTGCCGATATAGGCAGCTAGGGCCTAATGTAATTTTGGCTAATCATTGTATTAGCCAGGCTAGGTGGTGCAGTGGATAGAACACCTGGCCTGGAGTAAGGAAGACTCATCTTCCTGAGTACAAATCTGGCCTTAAACACGTACAAGCTGTGTGACCCTGGGCAAGTCACTTAACCTTGTTAGCCTCAGTTTCTTCATCTGTAAGATGAGCTGGAGAAGGAAATGGCAAACCACTCTAGTATCTCTGTCAAGAAAACCCCAAATGGGGTAGTGATGAATCAGACAGGACTGAAAAGGATGTACAACAACTCTTAACTATCTTTCTCTATCTCAATCTCTCCTTCCCACTTTACATTACAGTACATTTGCATTTTCACTAGAATTTGCTAGTTATCATTGGTTTCTGGAAAAAAAAAGAATAAACCAAAACTTATTTTCCCACAAGTAAATAAAACAAAACAAATCATGCAAGTCATTTATCCGAACGGTTCCTTGTTAGGTAAAGTCAAGGACTTTAAAAAGTAGCCTTCATTTATCCTTTCTGTGCTCTTCACTTTTCCCTCAATTCTTAACAGCCTTTGGGATAGTTGTCAATTAATATTTTGTATTCAGAGAACAAGAGACACTGAGCCATATCTGCCAACCCTATCGACCTCATGCTGTTGTTTCTTTATAAGTTTAGGAGGACAGGGAAGAAGAAAGCTGATTTACTCGCAGTTGACTTTGTGCTAATGATACAATGGATTTTTCTGTTGGTTTGTTATTATTTTTTTATTATTGGCATTGATATTAATCCTCAGGAAAATGAATCGGGAATAGAGAAGTGACCCGCTCGTTGACAGTGTGCTTTTTTTCAAGAACTGAGTTCCCCAGCATTGAACGAAACCGCTTCCATTTTTGCTCATGTTCAATCATGGGGTTGTCTTTTGTATCCCAGGGCAATTGCATAACTCCAGTATTGACCTTCACTGAAGCCCTTTGTTTTGCACCCTAACAGCCCAAAGCGTTAAAAATGCGTGTTTACTTAATTTGTCCTGGCATGCAGTGTAATTACAAGCAGTTTGTTTTCTCTGTTGTAAAATATGGGCTCGAGAAGGAATAAAGTGATGTGGAAAATTAACATTGTGATGTACTGTATAGTGGAATAACACTAAAAACACTTTGTGTTAGCACTGGAGGTGCTATTTGTGTTGTGTGCAAGAGCAATAAAGAATTAAATGCCTCTTTCGAAACTATATTTGCATGATTTTCAACTGCAGTAAAATTAATCTGATCTGCCTCTAAGAACAAACAACACAACAACCACAACTCTGACAAATCCAAACACCCATGGACTCCAAAGGGGCCCGAGTAGGCCTTAAAGTGACATTTCTAGGGTTTGTGAATGTTCCTTCTCTCTGTCTCTTGTGGAATGGAAGAAATTCCCCAAAATTATGTTCCAGTAGCTTGAGCTGTGGCACTTGTCTTTGTAGGTCAGGTCCTTCATGCCACCCCACCTGTCCTGCAGACTCACCCCTCCCCCTTCCCACAACCTTATTAAGAACAGATGAGCTCAGAAGGAACCCGGAATGTATGGGAGGGTGGTCTAGCTTGTTGTTCATTCATTTCGGTCTTGTCCCACTGTTTGTGAACTCATTTGGGGTTTTCTTAGAAAAGATACTGGAATGGTTTTCCATTTCCTTCTCCAGCTTATTTTACAAATGAGGAAACTGAGGTAAACAGGGTTCAGTGATTTGCTCAGGGTCACACAGCTTATCTGAGGCCCGATTTGAACTCAGGAAGATAAGTCTTCCTGACTGCTGGCCTGGGGCTCTATCCACCCGGTCACCCGGTTGCCCCCGTTCTGCTGGTCAGTTCCATTTTCCCAGGATTGCCAGGCCTTTCCCACTTTGTGTCTGTAAAAGAGGTCTGACCCAACTAACAGGATATTCTATTTTCCTGTCTGTCTTTACAGAACATTTCAAAACCCTCCATATAAATAATAAATCATACTGGGTCCATCTACCGAACTTCTCATGATCAGAGGAAGATAATAAACCTCTTAAAAATCAGGGTAGCTCATAGAGCAACTCACCTCCATGTTCTTTGGGAAACTTTATTTTTCCTCTTTGTAAAACAATGCTGCAGTGTAGCTTTTTCTTCCCAAACTAATAACAGTTAAGATTTATATAGTGCCTACTAAGAGCCAGGTACTATACTAAATGCTTCACAAATATTATTTCATTTGATCCCCACAACAACCCTGGAAGGTGGGTGCTATTATCACCCCCATTTTAGAGATGAAGAAAGTGAGGCAAACAGGTTAATTGACTCACCCAGGGTCACACAACTAGCTTCTGAGACAGGGTTTAAACTCAGGTCTTTCTGTTTCCAGGCTTGGCACTCTGTCCACTCCACCACCTAGCTTCCTCCTAAACTGTATCAGTTCATTGGGAGTTGTGGCACACACCTGCAACCCCAGTTACTGGGGAGGCTTTCTTGACCTCAGGAGTTCTGAACTACAGTGGGTTAAGATAATTGTGTGTCAGTAATAAATTCTGCACCAATATGGAAAACCCCTGGGATAGGAGTTGGACACTGTATTGCCTAAGGAGAGGGGAATGGAGTAGGTCAAAACTCTGGAGCTGATCAGAATTGGAGCAGGCTATGTAGCCCCTGTCCTTTTAGCCCAGTGAGACAGGGAGACTTAGTCTTTAGAAAGAAAAAACATAGACTGTGTCAGTATTGTTTTAAGAAAAGCAAACGTAAACAAAAATAAAAATCTTAAGACACCACTGAGGTATGCCAACATTGCCTTTTTATTGCCATGTTGGCTGGCTTATCTAAAAGTAGCCCCATTCAAGGCAGTGAGGCTTTAAAATGGGGTTGCTTTTAAAAAAATGGGCCCTTTGGGGACATTTGGTGCCTTTTGTGTTTGTATTTGACTGTGAAACAAGAGTGAATGAGGCTCTCAAGTATCTCGAATGTTTGTGCTTCTTTTGTACAGAAGGGCTAACCTGGCAGATTCCCATTCTGGAGATATGATGCCACTCTTCTCAGAGTAGCCATTCTTTGTCCTTAGAAAGAGCACATCCGGTCCTCTTGTATTGCTGCTACAAAACATGATTTTATCCTCTGTGCCATCTGACTCATCTTTATCTTTAATAAGAAGTTGGGTTGAATATAGGAACAAGGGGCTTTTTTAAAGGCAGCCAACTAGCCAGGCTTCTACAGGCCTGGTTGGAGAGGGCGGGGGAGGGAAGTCATTAGATTAACCTCTCTTTACAGGTTGGGCTCAGCAAATATCTTTAAAAATAACTCCAGTAATTTATGACCTTTCAGGAGCATAATCAATAGCATTAAAAGGAGAAGCAGCCAGACAGCACTTCCTGGTAGGAGAAAGTTTCTTGTCTTTGAAATGTTTGCATTCTGTCTGCTTATATGCAATAATATGGAGTGGCAGTGAGATCATTCCCCGTCCACTCCATCCGTGTAGGAGACACATACATTTTTATCCTCATTGTACTGTCTCGGCAGTTCTTCTGTATGGTATCTAATTCCACCAGGAACCATTGAGCAAATGTGAGGGCAAAGAAGAGGGAAGCTTCATTGGCAAACTTCTCCCCTGTCTGCTGTCTGCTCTGAGGATCCCTGGATAGCAAATGCCTTTAACATAGCCATCAAATTTCAGGTTATAGCCTTATATTTTATTACGCATCCAGACCAAGGGGGTAAAAATCAAAGAGAAAAATGGAGAGAGAGGGTGAGTGAGAGACAACCAGAGAAATTTTACTATATCTTTTCTACCCCAAGGTCTTTCCCAGAAGTACAGAAAAATGGATTAAATTGATTTTTTTCCCCTAACCAGAGTACTTTTCTCTTTCCAAGTGCTAAGTAGATTTAATTTCAGAATCACACCCAAAGTAGGGAAATGGCTTTATGATTGTGTTTATTTACTAAATGACCTTTAGCCTCCAACTAGGCCTGAAACAAAATTGGGAAGGAGGTAAATCTGGTCTTTAGTGCCTCCTCACTCCTAGCCTTCTGTTTTTTTCTTCTTTGACCTGGCATTCTCTGCCACAGACATCCAAAGCCCTCTTGCTGTGCCCCTGACTACCCAAAGCTCTTCCATTATGTCTGTCTTTCCCCATCAGTACTCTGAGGTAATCAAGATGATGGAATAAAACTCCCTCTTGAAATTATTTGAATTGCTCTGAATATACTTTGTATTTACATGACATATCCCCACTAAGAGAATCTAAGTTCCATGAAGGCAATTTACAGGTTGGTTACATCTTTTCATCCTTGTACCTCTAGCAACTAGGCACTTAAATAAATGTTTGTTAAATTGAGTAGAATATACTTCAACATTCTGATTAATTATTGACTATCCCAGGGACAGTGCTCTTTACATATTTAGGATCCCTTCTCCAGCTGAATAGACAGTCTCTCAGCTGGTCCTACCTTTGAGATGAAGCCTTTTTTAGATCTCCTCCTCCCATTCCCCCCTCCTCCAGCTGCTCTTGCCTTTCCCTCCCCAATTATTTGCATAAATATAGTTCTGTCCATTTATGAAGAAGCATCACTACCTACACAGAGTTGGCAGACCACATGCACAGAGCTGAATGCCTATTCACTGCCTTAGAACCTAGGATGAGAATTAATAAAGCAAGGGGTCAAGTGGGGTGTGGGTGGAAAACTGTCCCCAATATCTGCTATTCTTGATCAATAGTCTCTAAAATTCTGCTATATATGTACATGCTGTCTCTCTATCTCCCTTAGTTAGACTCATCTAGGGCTGTTTAATTTTTGTCTTTGTAGATCTAACACCTAGCGTGATGCCTAGCACACAGTAGGCATTTAAAAATGCTTGTCACAATCACAGACCAATATGGAAGTTTGGAGGCCAAAGTGTTTTCTTGGTGCTTTTCAAATTGCCTCATGCAGGCACCTATCAATCTTTAGAGGCAATCCTACCTGAGTGCCAAAAAAGATAAGTTAATATGACAACTCAGTGGTAGTTTCTGGTTGCTTCTATGACATTGTGTGTCTAGCTGGATCATAGAATGCATGAACGGGAATGGATTGTAGTAAATGTAAGAAAGGGCCAGATTGCGAAGAGTTTTAAATGCCAATCAATAGACTTTATTTGAACTTGGAGGTAATAAGGAGCCACTAGGGTTTATTGAGTGAGGGTGACATAGTA
This sequence comes from Trichosurus vulpecula, assembly GCF_011100635.1. Lineage (NCBI taxonomy): Eukaryota > Metazoa > Chordata > Mammalia > Diprotodontia > Phalangeridae > Trichosurus > Trichosurus vulpecula. Next base: position 198,592,685 of record NC_050573.1, read on the forward strand.
AGACCTATCCTGTAGAAAAATCATCTTGAGGTGGAGAGAGATTAGGAGCAGGGAGAACAAATAGAAGAATATACAATACCACAGGTGTGAGTTTTTTTTTTTTTGCAGACCTTGCAAAGTAATTGCAAAGTTTGGCAGTGAAGGCATCAAATTAGATTATCTGGAGTCATTTCTGGCTCTAAGTTTCTATAAAATGGTGGCTGTTTATATATTAAACGTATGTTCTATTTGATATAGAAGGACAGGGATATTCATGAAATCTGTTCCTGTATATTAAAATGATTGGGGGGGGGTGCACAATCTTTATGCATGTCGCCAATTTAGTAAAGTTGGCCATTAACACTATTTTGGAGACCATTCCTTGCCTTCAGTTGTCATATTCTGATAGCTAGCTTTCCAAGGGAAATTACCATTATCCTTATAGAGAGTTTAATGTCTTTAGCTCTTAGAACATGATTTCCAACAATTTCACACAAGACTAATGGCAATGTCAGTTAGTTCTGCCAGGTTTATTGAGTATTAATCTTTACAGTATATAATGCTATAAACCAAAGCAATGTGTCTGTGCAAGGCAGGATAGTTCACTAAAGAATATGAGGCTATCTCAAGGAGCAAATCCCACTGTGCTGCTTCACCCCCTGCATCTGTAACATTCATTTCATTTTACTTTTCAATTAATAAGCATTTGTTTTCTTTCCCTTCCCCTTTCTAAAAGGAAAAAAAAATAAAAAAATCCTTGTAACAAACACTCTGAATCAAGCCAAAGGAAACAAAAACAAAAACAGCCCCAATAACACATTATCTATGTCCAGAAATAGACATACCATTCTGTATCTTATCCTCACTCACGTTTCATATATCAGGATTAGGTAGCAAAGATTAGACCTCTGGAATCACAGTTGGTCATTATATTGATGAGAGTTCATAAGTATTTCAAAGTTGTCTTCTTTCCAATGTTGTTGTATTGTATAAATTGTTCTGGTTGTGCTTACTTCACTTTGCAACTGTTCATACAAGCCTTCTAAGATTTCTCTGAGACAATCCTCTTTGTTGTTTCTTTCAGTGCAATAGTATTGCTTTACATTCGTATACCATTATTTGTTAACTACTTCCTAATTGATAGGCTCTTCCTTAAGCCAAGAAAACCCCAAATGGGGTCATGGAAAGTCAGACTTGATTGAAATGACTGAACAAGAAACAACCTCTAGTTTTGAGTTCTTTGTCACTACAAAAAGGGCTAATATCATTATTTTCGTACTTGTCACTGTAACTGAGGGTAGCCTTGAGGGGGTAAAGAAGTTATATATGAGCAACATATAATCTGAGGGCTGTGTATGTGCCCACTCATGTTGCCTTAATAATATTGAGGGAAAGGGGTCACACATGGATTTGATGTCTATTAATCTCACTCAGAAAAATCTCCTTTGCCTCCTCAAGCTGTTCTAAGCCTGGCTGTCTGCCCGCTTCTTCCACTTCACTTCTGGGAGTGGGCTGAACAGGACAGAGTGTTAAGAAGATAATATAATACTCTGAGATGTTCTATAGAAAACCAGCTTATCTATGGCAGATTTTTTAAAATGCATTTAGTGGAACTCATTAATTTAGGAAAAATAAGAATAAGTAAAAAAATGAAAAAAAAAACACCAGGCTTAAGGGATCAGAGGTGATCATCACTCCCATCATAGAAACTTAGGTGGCATCTGCAGCTTGGTGGATGCTATGGGTGGGTAAAAGGCATTTTAAGTTGTCCTTAGAACTGATTGTTCTATTAAAAAAATCCTGACACCACTTGGAATACATTTATAGTTCTTTCTGGTGCTATAGCTACCAGACTTGTAGTCAGGAAGACCTAAGTTCAAATCTGCCTTTCAGGCACTTATTATCTGTGTGACCCTGGGCAAGTCACTTAACTGCTATTTGCCCTAGTTTTCTCATTTGTAAAATGAGCTTCTAGGGTGTCATGTGAATAAAATGAAATAATAGTGATAAAACACCTTATAAACTTTAAAGAGCTATAGAAATGATAACTATTATTGTCATCATCACCATCATCATCATTATTATTATAGAAATGTCACTGGTGGACGCTGTAAAAAAAAGATTTTTTTTGACCATAGAAACATATCGAAAAATTCTTCCATTGGAGAAATCAATCATCAGTCTATCTACTAATATCACACAAGTCAATCTGTATAATCTATTTCTCTATAGAACCTTTCCAATCTATCCATCTGTGCATTTCAGCAGATAGTTGTACAGCATTGAATAATGACTGCTGGTCCCCATAGATGGTTCAACCCAGCAGGGTAACCTCCCTACATCCTAGGCTCTATTAGTACCATACATGGACACATAGAATTTTGTCACATGGGTAAAGCTGGGTGTTTTCTGTGTAACTATGGTCTAATCCAGATGCTCTCCATATTCCTGAGCCCCAGTCACCAGAGTATTTGGGAACTGTTTACAGGCCTCAGAGTCAGGCTGTCTACTTCCATTGCAAGTCTTTTGCCTTCTTAAGGGATGGTGTTTAGTCTGGGATTTAACTGGTGAGGCTTCTTTTGGTGGGTGAATCATTTTCATATGGGGGTGGGAAGAATTTCAAGACCTGGGGTTTTATTCATGGAACTCCCAGCATGAAAAATTTCTCTACCAGTGCAGATCCATAACTTATCTATAACTTACTTAACTTCTTGAGACTTGTCTGAGACACAGATGTCAAGTGACTTATCCATGGTAACTTAACCAGTATGAGTCAGCTCAGAACTTGGATCTAGAACTTCCAGATTCCAAGATTGGTTCTCTATCCACTGTGCCATTTATAATTTATGTGCAAGTGGGGTATTATTATCAGAATTTATCAGGTCTACCAAAATGTTAACATGTGCCTTCTTATTATCTTTATACTCTCATAGGGCTCTTGCAGCTCTCTTCTAGAGGATTTTCTGTTGTCTAAATGGATGAATAGAGGGAAGGGGGAACTACCCAGCAATTATGGACAAGAAATACACATGGGACCAGGAAATGCCTCTCTTTGCTTTTCAATGTTTTCAGCTCTTATGCTGACCAGTAAATCATCTTCACAAAACTATTTCTAAGGAAACTAGAACTCTGTTTCAGAAAGTTATGGCTTTACTGGTTATTTATAATTCCAAATGAAATTAAATTTTATTTCATCTCAACTTCATATCAATGAGTTGTTAGCACATATTTTATGTGTGTAGGCTCAAGATATGCATAACCTATCACTTGCATTCCCTCCCTCCCTTCCTTCCTTCCTTCTTCCCTCTGTTCCTTCCTTCCTTCCTTCCTTCCTTCCTTCCTTCCTTCCTTCCTTCCTTCCTTCCTTCCCTCCTTCCCTCTTTTGTTCATTCGTTCGTTCGTTCGTTCCTTCCTTCCTTCTTTCCTTCCTTCCATTTTATTATTTTTATGTTTAATTCATACACATTTTTTAAACAACAAGATGAACTGGAAACACTATCCTCTCTCCCATCCCTCAAATTGAATTCTCCCTTATAACAAAGAAAAACAATTAAGCAAAAAATATTGGATACAGTGATGGTATTTGACAATCACATTTCTTTGTCCATGGTTGTTTCACTTCTTTTGAATGGCAAAAGCTCAAACTAAATGTACAGTGAATTAAAGATAAAATGTTAAATGCATGGAGTAGTCTTTATTTCAGTTATTCACATTAGAGTGGATCCATAGGATGGAGTCATGAAAGTAGTTAGTTCATATCTGAAGAGGATCAGACCACATGGCAAACAATATGATGTTTAACACTTAGAAATTACTTAGCAACTTTTATGACTAATTTTAATAAAATTATACACACATAAGTCCTACGCATAATCCATATCATATAACCCATAGCACTGATCCTGGAATTCTTCACTCTACTAGTTTTCATTGCCATTACATATAGGATCATTGTACAAGGACAGAGGGTGAAAGCTAGTGGAAATTTTTTTGGCTGCTAAAAATTTGAGTGGGCTGATAGATTTTTGGATGTGTCTGCAAGGTTGTTTTATTTTCACCTTTGACCACTTCTAGGTATCCCTTGGGCAACATGGTCAGTGTAACTCATGAAAATAAAAGGTGCATGCCTTCTCCTATCAAAGAGATGTATTGTCTTCTGCTGTATTGTATTTATGCTATGTCAATTGATTGCACTTCCCCAGGCAGGTTTTTTTTTCCTCTCTTTTTTCACAGAACGCCTTGCATATGTAATCATGTAAAACATTAAACTAGTTTGAATTCCCATCTTCAGTAAGAAAACACTTTACACCCTTGTATGTGTACATTTTAATGTACCTGGCTGACATTTTTTCTCTGGTTACCTATGCTTTTTAAGATAGTGTGGATGGATGGAACAAGCTGTGCCTGCAGAAGCTTGTAAATGTTTCATGTCTATTTCAATGACTGACAGAGAGGCTCCTTTTTTGGTTTATTTCTGTAGTGTCTGAGATTCATGGCCCTTGAAGAATAGTCCAAAAGAAATTACTGCAGTCTGTGACTATTTGTGCTTGTGGGAGGTCTGTGCTTGTATGTGTGTGTGTATGTGTGCATGTGTGTGCTTGTGTGTGTGTGCTTGTGTGTGTGTGTGCATGCATGGGTGAACACATGCATGCACCCATCTGCCTGGGTTCGATTTGACTAAACCCAGGATAGCTAGAATATAATAAATAAAGAGGAGCCGAACAGTGACAGCACACTGCTAAGGAAGGATGGTTAGGGGTATTTCAGTGGGCAGGTGGTTTTCCTTACTCCTATATACCACAGAAGGGCTTAAAGTTCTCAATACCCAGGATTCAGGTATAAATCAGATACCCAACCTATGATATTTTACCTTGAGTCACTAACAAAATGCTTTTCTTCCTTTCCCCACCCTCCTTCTTGAAGTTAATAAAAACCCTTCTCCTTTTCCTGACCATGGAACTGTTTGTCCTGCTAGTGTTTACCTGAGGGAAGCACTTTGCTCCGAGTTTGTGAGTTTCTCTGAGTTGTGCTGTATAAAATTGATCCCTGACAGGCACTTGTTTCAGAGCCACAGGAGAATGGGATCTGAGTAGGTCAAAAACAGCTGACTTCTGCCTTTGTTAGGTCACCCTGGCAGTTTCAAGTGACTGGTAAAATGTTTCTATGATGAGACAGTTGGACAGCCACTCTTACCCTCTTTCTATTCTCTATCACATTAATAAAGTTTCTAGAGATATATTCCTCTTAGACTCCTCAAGCGGTTCACAAAATTTAAATAGATATACATACATGTGTATGTACACATATATGCATGTCTGGCTATATGTTTATATGTGTATATACATACACACTTGTATATATGCATGTGTGTATATATGTATATGTGTACACATATGTACATGTATATGTATATGTGTATGTGTATGTGCATATGTATCCTGAATCATAGTTTTTATAATAGTAGAAGTTCCTGGCAGTAAATAGATGGGAGGATCAGAAAATACTTTTCACTTACTAAGTGTGCTTCAAGTTAAAGCAAATCTATTCAGTTAATGAGAAAGAAAATTAATGGTGGAGGCACAACTTTTTTCTTTTTGTGGGGGGTTGTTTATTCAGTGTAGGGAATTTCCAATGTAGATATTCCCTTCCCCTTAACTGATGTACCTTCTCAACTTATCTGTAACTTATATTCTTGGAAAGTTGAGTAAAGGCATTGTGTTTACATAGTTTACATTCCCACAGTAACACTACTAATATGAGGCAGAGATATCATTTGAACTCACATCTTCCTAATTCTATGATTCCCCCCCCCCATTCACCACTGCATGCTTCTTGTCTAAAGGATGACTGTAGACGGAAAAAACTTGGAGTTCTGGGTTTGAGACCCAGTTTTCTCTGAATGGCAGAAAGGTAAGCAATTTCCAAATCGGACTCTATTGCAGATTCCTCATTGTTCCTTCTTTAACATTTCAAATGATCTAGGGTTTCATATGCCCATACAGATTAGGGCATAGTGCAGATGCAAGGTGGAAACAGAACAGTGTCTGGCATCAGTGATGACTAGAGAAAGGAGAAAAGAAGAGGTGAAAATGGTTGAAAGTTGCGTTTTGAAAGAAGATTTTCTCCAGAAAACAGATAAGGGCAGTTTGGTAGAAATCTGCTAATTACACAATACAGATAGAGGAACAAGTAATGATAACAGCTGACATTTATATGTCACTTAAAGGTTTGTAAAATATTTCATATGTATCTAATTTGCTTCTCATGAACTTTGGAAGTAAGTTCAATAGGACTTATCCACCCTTTATTAGTAAGAAAACTGAAGCCCAGACAGATTGTGATTCACCGTAATCACAGGGCTGGTGTCAGAGATTCTAAACCAGGTCTTTCCTGACTCTAAGATGAAGCTCCTTCTACTTTCAAGACCACTGTGGTCTCTCACTACCATCAAATAAGGGGAAAAAGTTGAGATAACTTCTGGGAAAGCCTTATATTAAAAAAGGACCTCAAAGCACCTAATGAAGAAGTCCTGCAATAGTACCCCCAAAGTAACAAATAGGCAGTTTGTGGTAGCAGTTAGCAGCAGGAAGAGTTAGCAATTAAAAGCAGCAAAAAGAGCCACAGACTACCAAAAATCTGTTTTATCAGGTTTGAAGGATAAAGGAGACTGTTCCACTCAATCGCAAAGATTGTATTAGATTTGTTTTCAGCCAGTGCCAAGTAATGACTTCAGATTCACAAAATGTAGGTTCATTTCCTTGCCAAAGGAGACTATTGGAAGAAAGCTCCTCTGAGCTCCGGGTTATAAAGAAGAATGAAGTATTCCCCCAAAGAAAGGAAGATATGCTTCCTGGAGGCAGGGGTGGGAATGTGACTAATGAGGAATAAGAAACCAGGAAAACCTAGGAGAATCCCAACTTGCATTAGGAAGAAGGTGAGTGGAAAAATGGGACATAGAGAAGGAATGTGGGAAAGATCATTGATAGCAGTGAGGTCATATATTAGCAATGAGGCTTCTTCTAGAGAGAATGGAGCTCAACCCTCTGAAAAGGAGGAAATAACTCTTGAACTGAGGGGGAAGATGATAAGGATCCATGAGAACCAATAAGCCTGCCAGTCATGGTTGAAGAATGAAGGGGCTGGCATGAAGTGGTCGGCAACTCGACTCCTTGCTTAGGGGTACTAAAATCAAGGTGACATTGTTTTGAACTCATATATACTCTGATGCTTTGGCTTTAGGTGCATTTGTATTTCAACTGAGTATAGTACTCACTTTTCCCTTGTTGAGACTACTGGGCTTTTTTTTTGGAGGGGGAAGGCAGGGCAATTGGGGTTAAGTGACTTGCCCAAGGTCACACAGCTAGTAAGTGTGTCAAGTGTCTGAGGCCAGATTTGAACTCAGGTCCTCCTGACTCCAGGGCTGGTGCTCTACTCATTGTGCCACCTAGCTGCCCCAAGGCTACTGGGCTTCTTAACAGTGCCAATTCAACTATTTCACATCTGTCAGGACTGGTTGTCACTGTTCCAGATGCTGGAATGTATCCCAAGTACTGAGTGCATACTCAAATCCCTCCAGTTGAATGCACAGACTAGGGCTTTGAGATGTCTGGACCAGGTCCAAACATTTTGGTGTTCCTTGCCATATATGCCACACAATCCTGATAGCATGGCTCTTGCAGCTAATGTCCATACACTTAGTATGGTCTAGATGTATCTCTGTTTTTGGCCATCTGTCTCATCCTCCCGTCTTGCTCAATGTTTAGTCATTACAGCTCATTCCCCCATTTTCTTGCCATCCCTAAGACTCTCTGTAGCAACAATACTACTTGCCGCCATTGTGACTGTGTAAGTCCAATAACATCAGCACACAGGAGGGCTATTAGCACAGGTTCTTTGGTTTGCTTTTCTAAGGAAAGCAACTTTAAGGCGTTTAAGATCTCACTTTAATTGAACATACATATATAATTCACTTAGTTCAGGGGGAAAAGTCAGCACCCTGAACTTCAGAGAAAAAATAAACAGAAATTACAAGCAGAAATTATATAAGCAGAGCAAAATAACACAAATCAACAGACAGGCTTCTATATGTCTTCTGACCATAGCAATACATGCACAGTTGCCAGAGAGAGAAGCAACAACATCTGGGTTTTCAAAGCCAGGGGGAGGGTGCTCCTTAATGGCTACCCAGAGTCTCATCTGGCCAAATCACTGACACTCTTCCAATGAGTGTGCCCCCAAGGCAAAATGCTAACCTCAGAGCATATATACTGAGAGGCTTCACACCTCTCAAGGGCTTCATACCTCTCATAACCTAATTAGCAAAAGGGTGTGGGCCTTCCTACAAACAAAGGCAAGACCCACTCAAAGGCACTTGATTGCCTTAGTGCTGAGAAGCACTCCAAAAGAAAAAGCAGTAAAAAGTCTCACTTTGCTTGTCCTTACACTCTTATATACTCTTTTAAACATGCCCATGCTAAAGCCAATAAAAGCTTTTAAATAAAGGCATGACAAAATAAGACCTATGCCTTAGGAAGATTCTTTTGGCAGTTATTTGAAGGATGGGCTGCAGAGAGGAGACCAATTAGGGAGACCGATTAGAAGGCAATATATTAATCTAAGTGAGAGATAATGAAGGCCTAAACTAAAGTGGTTGTGTGAATTGAGAAGGGACATAGGAACAGCATATGTCATAGAGGTAAAATTGACAGGACTGGACAGATGAGGAAATGTGAGGACTGAGCATGATGGCAAAGTCAAGTATTCTTCTGACTTTCTAAATCTGGGAGGATGGAAATATCCTTGACAGAAATAAGAATATTTAGAGGATGGAGAGGCTTAGTGAAAAAAGGGAATGAATTTGGTTTGGGATATGTGGAGTTTGGGATTCAGTCAATGATGCAAGATTAGGCTCAGAAAAAGGATTAGGGTTGGATTCAGAGTCTGGGAGTCATCTGCATAGAATTCATTGCTGAAGCCATGAGATCAGCAAGTAAGATCATTGTGGAGTGAGAAGAAAGGACACTCATATAGCTGCTGGTGCATATGCTGAACTTTGAAGTGAGCTAGACATCCTAAGAAGCAGAGATATGGAGGGAATGCATTCCAGACATTGGGGACAATCTGTATAAAGGCATGGGTATGGGAGGTATGTATGAGGAAAGCAAAAAATTCTGGCTTGGCTGGAGTAGAACTAGTGAAGGAGATAATGTGTAACAATCACATTAAGAAGTAAGAGGGACCCAGATAGTGAAGGTCTTTTAATGCCAAACAGACAAATTTGGAACCACTGGAGTTTCTTGAACATAGGAATGACATGATTAGAATCTACTTCATCATTGGACTTTTGAAATCATGCTGAGTCCCTGCACTGATTAAGGCATTCAGTATTCTTTTCTGTTACATTATAGGGGTTATCATATATAATGTTCTTCTGGTTTTGCTTACTTAGTTCTGCATCAGTTCATATATCTTCCGAAGTTCCTCTTTAACAAGAATTCTTTACATTTGCCATTTATTATTGTACAATAATATTCCATGACATCTAAATACAACATTTTTTTCAGCCACTCCCCAATCAGTGGAGATACAAATATTTGTATATATGGAGCCTTTTCCTCTGTCTTTGATCTTCTTAATAGTATATGCAAAGTACTGGAATTCAAAAGGTATATATTGTTAGTAATTTTTTTTCATATAATTTCAAATTGTTTTGCCAAAATGGTTGGACCAATTTACAACTCCAACAACAGTAGATTAATATGGTTATCTTCCCATAGTCCCCATCCAATTTTAAAAAAAATCCTTTTCCTCTTGCTATCTTTGTCAATCTGATACTTGTGAGATTTTAATGAGTCATTTTGAGCATTTCTTCATATGTGTGGTTGTTGATAATTTGCATTTGCCCTTTTGAACACTACCTGTTCACAGCCTTTGACCACATCTGTTGGAGAATAGCTCTTCTATATTTTAGTCAAATACCTTTGTATCTTGGCTATAAGACCTCTATCAAAGATATTTGCTACAAAAATCTTTCCCCAAATAACTGCTTCTCTTCTAATTCAAGCTATATTGATTTTGTTTGTGCAAAAGCTTTTCAATTTTATGTGATCCAAATGATCCATTTTACTTTCTGCGTATACCACTAACCTTTAATTCATTATGAACTCTCCCATCAGCCATTCCTGTGCAAGTAGTTTTCCATTCTCTATTTTTTTAATGATGAGAATATGTTGTTCGTATGTCCATTTTGGGTTTGTAGCAAATGGTTTAAGAGGCTGGTCTAAACTGCTTTTTAGTTTTCCCAGTAGTTTTTGTCAAAATGGGAGCCCCTAACCCAGTAGTTGGTGTCCTTCAGTTTATTGAAATACTAGGCTACCATTTTCAATTGCTTGTGGGTCTTTGTTGACCAACTTTATCTATTAACCAACACCAAATAGTTTTGATGGCTACCGATCTATAGTATAGTTTCAGATCTTGAAATGCTTGACTACCTTAACTTCTATTTTCTTACCGTTATATTCCTTGAATTTCTTTATTTTCAAAACAGTTTTCAAATCCTGTATTACTTTGTATGAGGGATTAAAAACTGGTGCAAATTGAGATTTTTTTTTGTAGGGAAAAATTCTCTCAAAGTTATATAATAATTTTTTGTGCTTATAGGTAATAATTGTTGTTCACTAGAAATAATTCTGAATTAAACAGCAAGTTATTTTGTACTTAATTTTGCAAATAATTATTACTTTAAAGGAGAAATATTATTCAGTTCGTTCTACTTAAGATGTTCAGCACAACTTTTCAAGAACCAATTTTTCATATTTCTGAGTAATCCCCATATTGTCAGTCCAAACTAGATATTTTGATACATAACTCTTATGCATACCTTTCTTCTTAATTTATCGCTAATAAAACATTATAGCTTGGTCAATTCATTTTAAGTTACATTGATATTTCCCTTCTCATAATTTCTCCCTCACTAACTTGTGTATTATGGGAGTCTATTCTTTTGATTCACATTTTAATGTGTCTTCCACGTTTCAAAAACCAGGTACTTACTACGTGGCTGAACTGTTAGTCTCAGTTTTGAAGTGACCTAGGCCTATAATACAAGAAGACCATTTGCCTTAGTTCCTTATTTGTAAAATGAGCTGGAGAAGGAAATGGCAAACCACTTCAGTATCTTTGCCAAGAAAACTCCAAAATGGGATCACAAAGAGTCAGCCATGACTAGATAAACCCATTAAGAGTCATATTATAGTAATAAGTTTTTCTCTTCTTTTGAAGTACCATCTTAGGTGACAAAAGACTAATGTCATTCCTTTGGAAATCCTTAACCCACTTACCTGTGACATTCCTCCATGAAACTGATATAACTTCTAATGGATAAATTTGAGACATCACAGATTTCATTTTATTATTTAAAAATAATTTCCCCTTTCACTTCCAATTCTATAGAAAACAATGGGATGTTATTTGTTAATGATTTATGTTTTTACCCAAGTAGCCAGCGGAAAGTTAATAATTATTATGTCTAATTGAAGGTTCACCAACCATGTTTACCTCCCTTCCAGCAATATATTTGTCTCATCAGTAATAGTAATACCAATACCGTGATTTCTACAATATTTCTTGTATATGACACTTACATTTTTTTGGTATATTTGGTATATTTATGTCAATCCAAGAGCTGCTGATGAAAACCTAATCTGCTTTGGGGCAAGTATTTAATAGTTTATAGTAATATAGCACAGCACTTTATGACAGAGAACAGGGAAGAATATTTCATCAATTGAAACCACATGGGCAATTTATGGATGTAGAGTATGATTCCTTATGATGCTTCTTGGCCAAGTAAATGGATGCTAGAGCTTTCCAAAAGGCATTTCAGGAATCTAAGACTTTTCTGGCTTCCTTGTGGTACCTTTTGCAAGTAACAGCAGCAACCTATTTTGGCCCAGGGTAAGGTCCAGTGATGATGCACCTGGTCCCACTGAAGAGATGATAAATGTTGTCTCAGTTGGAGAAAAGAGCAACACAATGCAGGAGAAGAGTGCTGGATTTGGATTCCAAGGACCAAGGTTTCAATCCCAGCTTTGTCAATTGCAACCTGTTAAACCTTGAGCAAATCATATAGCTTTTCACAGTCTTAATTTCTTCATCTGTTAAAGGGGGTTGGACTAGCTAAAACCTTACCTTCTAGAGGAAGCCTTTCTAAATCTCTCCTAATTCTAGTGTTTTCCCTCTGTTGATTATTCCCAATCCAATTATAAACATATACACCCACACACATGCACATGCACATATATACACACATATATGTATGTATGCATATCTGTCTGTCTGTCTATCTATCTGTCCATATCTTATTCATACATAGTTTTTTGCAGGTTGTCTTCCCCCATTAGGCTGTTAGTTCCTTCAGAGCAGAGAATGTCTTTTACCTTTCTTTCTATACTCAGCACTTTAGCCCAGTTCCTGGCACATAGTGCTTAATAAATATTTCTTGCCTAACTGATTGGATGACCTGTAAGGTCCCTTGTAGATCAAAAATCTAAGATCCTAAAAAATGTAGCACGTAGTTTTTTTGTTTAGCTTTAAGGAATTGTAAACATTGGCAAGATGAGAATGGGAAAGCATTTAACAAGCATGTTTTAAAGGTCTATTATGTGATAGGCACTGGAGACACAAAGACAAAAATAAATAGTTCTTGCCCTTAAGGAGCTTACAATCTATTAGGGGAAACAATACATTTTCATATCAGTGTTTATAAATATGTACAAAATAAGTACAAGGTAATTCTGTGGGAGAGGCACAAGCAGATTGGAGGTGGGATTGTATCAGGGGAAGGTCTCATATAGGAGGTAGTGTATGAATTGATCTTTGAAATAAAGTAAGGATTCTAAGAGGTAGGAGGTGAGAAAGAAGTACATTCCAGGCATTTGGGTCAAATTATCTCTTCAATAAAAATAACTAATGTTTATATATTTGTTATTCCCCTTTCCACATGGGCTCCCTAGTCACTACTGTAGAGGCTGTGCATATAGTCATTAAGGATCTCTATAATGGAGAGTGGGTGGGGTAGAATAGCATCTGTCTCTCACAACAAAGAAAATAAGCAATTAGGAATTGCCAGTGGCTGCATGGACCACTTTTTCAAGATCACTGCTTGGCTTATAGTTTGGTAGTTCTATTTTTTTCATTCAACATTCTTTCAATAATGACTTATTAAGGCTCCATATGTGCCAGTATGTGTGTTAGGCACTGGGGGTACAAGGCAAAATTGAATCAGTCCTTTCCTTCAAGGAGCTTACATTTTTTGGGGGAGGGGATATGTAAAGAAATATGAAATTCAAAAGTAATTTTTTAGGTGGGGGAAGGACTTGACATTAATTATCAAGGCTTTGCTGATGATATCCACTGAAATGGTATCTTAGTATTGTCATTCTTTTAGAAAATCTGAATAAAATCATCTCCCTAATTAGATCTCATGTTACTTGAGGTCAGGATTCATGTTCCTTTTTTATTTTGCACAAGCCTATGAATAGAATCAGTGTCCAGTAAATATACGGACAACTTTTGTCCCATTTTTGAAAAGTGCTTTTAGAAAATACCAATTGAGTGATAACCTAAATTCTCCTAAAGGATTTCATGGATCATGCCATATAGATTCATATGCTTAAAGATAGATACTTGACAAAATGTTAAGTTATTTAAATAACTTTCCTAAGTCTATGAAAATGATCCAGGGAGAAGAATGAAAAGTTGAAATAGTAGGAGAAAATAACAATCCCATAGGCTCTATATGACTTGTCTATTCACTCTCTTGAAATAAATTACAAATGAATATTGAAGAATAATTTTCCAAGATTAGGTGATCTCAATTTGTGTTCTTATGTATATATGTGTTTTTACTGCCCTTTGATAGCAGCTGGTGTTAGCCAAGAAACCAAGATATTTCTGCCTAAACTTTAAATCAGCTGTTTTATAGAGCACAGAGAATCTTTTATTATAACATAATTTCCCACATAAAATATCACATTAAGAGAAGAGGGTAAAGTTTTGTACTTTTGTTCTCCATTAATTTGACTGAATACAACTTGAAAGAGGATCCAGCCAATCAAGACAGTGCAAGAAGAACAAGAATGACTTGCAAACCACACAGATTGCAATGATGGAGGTAATGTGGGGCAATTCCCATTTCCAAGGAGCTCACTGAAAGTGTCAATCACCATAGTAGCATTGTGATTCACATTAAGAATGGAGTGGTTGAAGTGGCAAAGTTGAAGGTCTTATGGTTGCTAAAGGTAATTAGTCAAATGGATCTCATCAAGGTGGATATAGCAGTGAGGCACACAGGTTGTCCACTGTGCTTGCCACTGGACCTTGCTCTTGCCACATGAACAGATCATGTCCTTTTCTGCTCAGATATTTCTTTGATGATGTCTTTTATTCCACTTCCTATTCATCATTCCTTTGGCGAAATGTGCTACTGAAGCCTGTTTATGCACAACACACATTTCTCCATTGCCTTTTGGCAAGGGAGGGGTAAGGGAAGGAGGAAGGGAACAAGCATTTATTATGCTCCTATTTTGTGTCAACACTGTGCTAAGTGCTTTACAAATACTCTGATTTGATCTTCCCAACTCTGAAATGGGTGCTCTTATGATCCCCATTTTACATTTGGGGAAGCTGAGGACAGAGAGAGAGGTTAAGTGATTTACCAAGGTTGACACAGCTGGCAAGTGTCTGAGTCCAGATTAGGACTCAGATCTTCCTGACTCTGGACCCAGTGCTCTAATCACCATCTGATCTCTTTAGGTAATGTTCAATTTTAATTCTTAGTAATTTATTGTGCTTGATGATTCACAGTTATATAATACAGTGCATATACACATATATCTGTCTATGTATGTATGTATGTGTCTATCATCTATCTATCTGTCTATCTATCTATCTATCTATCTATATCTGTCATCTCTCTCTATCTATCTATCTATCTATCTATCTATCTATCTATCTATCTATCTATCTATCTATCTATCTGTCACCCCATACAGATGAATAAACTCTACAAGTTGTCCATCCAACTACATTCTTCATCCACTTGGCTTTTCCTATGTGGACAGATAGGCCAAACTCTCTTTAGAGAATTGAAGGGGTTTGATTTCACAAACACAATGTCGTTAGCAAACAAGAATCTTTGGAGAACTTCTATTTACAGGGATTTGCTTTTCAGCTTAGGCTTTCCATTGGGAACTTCCGTGCAACAATAGTGGACGTCCTTGGCAACCATATATCTCTTTTTGTCTTGCCTAATAAATTGTCAAACAAGGTCATTTATATCATTATACATTTCAGGAAATGCTATGGAATTTTACATACGCATAGGAGACGTTTTGATGGAGAAGAGCCTTTAAAGTGATATTGTGTAGCATCAAATCAATTTTTTTATAGCCAACAATTAGCACAGTGGGTTCTTGTATTCTTTCCAGCTTAAAGTAATTTTATGATGGTAAGAATGTAGTATTCTGTAAAATACTAATTGGAAAAGCCTGCCTGTTCCCTTCTAATATCAAATATGCCCTTCATGTGTGAGTAGAATAGTCTCATAAAAATTGTATAGACAGGAAAGTCGGCCTAAGAATTGTTAGTAATCAATGTTCTCTTAGTCGCCTTTTTTGGTAATAATGTGGTTCAAGATTTTTTTTTTAATCTTTTTTGGTATCTTAATTTTCTTCAGATATCTCCCGAGTTGATACTTCCATACTCTTAAAATTACTGCACCTTTAGCATGGATCTCCTCTGTCTATACTTCATCTGGCCCAATTGCTTTGCCCATCGTTATTTACTTCACTACTGTTTCTATCTCCTCTATAAGCATATCCAGCACTATGATATAAAAATCCAAATGCAGTGGCTGAAAAGTCCTTGATGGTGATAAAGTTTATTTTAAAATGCTTTGCAGATAATATATTTTTTTGTCTTCCTTCAGGGTTTATCCTTAAATATCTTCAGAATGACTTTTGCTTAGTTGGGTCTTTCACCAAGTTTTCCTTTAAATTAGCTTTTCTCTCTATAGCTTCTCCCTGTTTTTATGAGATCATATTGCTCATAATTTTCCACCATGCTTCTCTGTAAGATTCTATAAATGAAATCTCTGTTCAAAATTGATGTTGTTCTAGGTTGCCAAGTCTTTCCATGTGGCAAATAAGTCAAATATTTAGTAAGGTGTTCTTTATGCTCTTTTGGTTTTCTTCTTATGGTAATTTATTTATTAATTAATCTGGCTGTAGCAGATAGGACGCTAAACTTAGAGCCAGGATGACCCACTGTTCAGAAAATCTTGCCTCAGATATTTACTAGATATGTGACTTTGGGCAATTTGCTAAACATCTCAGTTTCCTCATCTGTAAAATGAGGGATTTAGAATCCATAACCTCTGACATCACTCCCAGTGCTAAATATATGATTCTATGAATTTTTGTGTATAATTATCATAGTCGGTGTCTATTTTTCTCCATTTGTTTCCCTCCTAGTAGTATTTACAATTTACAGAAATAGGTTAAGTTGATGTTGTTTTAATTTTATGCCACACATTTTCTCATTTTCATCCTTTCTAGCTTTTTAAAATAATGTTATCTTTGTATTCATGAATTGTTTTCTGACTGCACACAGAAACTAATTCTGGAATGACTACCACATCATTAAAATGTCATTTCTTGTCTGTTAAAATATAATCTTTTTTTGGTGTGTGTATGATTATTTTTGGTGCTCCCAATTCCTTTTGTGAAGAAAGTATTTGTTATATCTGGGTATTAGGTTTCTGTGTAGTCCATGTGTCTCTGGGTTCACTCATTTCTTACTCCTCAACTATGTTTTCCAATTTTTTTTTCACCAGTATTATGGTGATTTTTATCTGGCACTTGGTGTCAAGTTCTTCATTGAATTTCAGAAACTCTGCATCCTCTGTGATAGACATTGGCAGATATGTGGAAATTATTTTCATGGCGGTTTGAAAAAATACTTATTAAGAGCATTTCAATGACCAAATATGTTAAATTGTGTTCTTGCCTTTGATACATGATAATATTTGTCAACTCCTTTATTTGCCTCTTCAGGGAGAACCTGAGAACCATTAACTCATATAATGTCAACCATTTGTCTTTGAGTATCTTTTTCCGTACTGAGAATGTAAAATTGGATGTAATTCAGTTCTAACATCTATAGAGTATTTGTACAATGATCTCACATGCAGACTAACAATAGTGAATTTTACATTTATGGGCAGTATAAAAACTGTGATTCTCTGTGCTCTTTGCCCCCTTTCTGTAACTCTGACTATACAGAAATTGAAAAGAATTACCAGAACTGAGTATCATAGGCATATAACTGAGTACCATATTGCCTTTTGCTCTATTTCTTGGGAATCCATGGCCAAAGAATTTGTCACTAAAGTGTCCAGTATGCTGTGGATGAACCAATCTGATGTAGCTAAGTTGGTCCACAGAAAGCTGATCTGGTATTTTTACTTGGACCTTACTCAAAATCTTTCCATCATGGTAGAACCTCAGAGAGTTTATGCTTTACTGTCAGAGCCTGCAGGAACTGAATGCCACCTCCATGTCATAATGAGGCATTAGACTAGTACTTTGCTTTCTAAAGATATTAGAGATCAAATGAAACAAGTAATAGCAAGTGTAACTCAATGAGATGTTAGCTGTAGAGTGAATCTAAAATCTCTTATACCTCTCAATGTACCATAAACAATCCAATTTCAGCCTGCTTTTTTTTTTGAGTGTATTTTGAACAGGCAGTAAGGATGCCTTGTGGTTTGAGGTGAGGACATAAAGCAAGGACCATATTTTAAAATAATGGTCACATTTCTGTCTTGACAACAATTGTTCTGGTTGACAACTTTAGCTCATCTGATACCCTGGTCAGACAGCTTTAGATGTCTATCTTTGAAAACCCGCCTGTCAGGATAATTAAAACTTCTTACCCTATTTTTCTGTTGCTTGAATGATGAATAACAAATAAACTTTTGAGAAGACCAATGCCTTAGGCAAAATGGGTTGTTATCTCTGCTGCAATACTTCCTGCTCAGAAGCCACTACTAATGTTTTTCAGCACTCTCAATATTAGCAGAATAGGTAATTACATTTTATGCAAAGAGAAGTCAGGTTGGAATTCACAATCAAAACTTCAGATGCCTAACAAAAAGAACACTTTCCTTTCCTTTCCTTTCCTTTCCTTTCCTTTCCTTTCCTTTCCTTTCCTTTCCTTTCCTTTCCTTTCCTTTCCTTTCCTTTCCTTTCCTTTCCTTTCCTTTCCTTTCCTTTCCTTTCCTTTCCTTTCCTTTCCTTTCCTTTCCTTTCCTTTCCTTTCCTTTCCTTTCCTTTCCTTTCCTTTCCTTTCCTTTCCTTTCCTTTCCTTTCCTTTCCTTTCCTTTCCTTTCCTTTCCTTTCCTTTCCTTTCCTTTCCTTTCCTTTCCTTTCCTTTCCTTTCCTTTTCCTCCCCTCTCTTCCTCTCCCCTCCCCTCCCCTGCTGACACCTCCCTTGCCATTCCCTTCCCTTCTTTTTCCTTTCCTTTCCTTAGGACCATGGACAGTTCCATTGCTGTAGAAATTGTTTTGAAGAACTGGAAAAAATGTAATTGTGGGTATCACAAAATAATAGTACTTAGAGCTCAAGAGAGCATGTGTTCTATCCCCCACATGACAGTTAAGGGGCTATCAGATTTTTATGCCCATTTTACTGAGTCTTTGTGAGGTTACGTGACCTACCAAGATCACAAAGCTAGTGAATGGCAGGAGAATAAAACAGCCGATATTATGTTTCACTTTTAAAATTTGCGAAGCATGTTTTTGTATATTTGGACATCATAACAACCCTGCAAAGTATGCATTATTATAACCCTCATTTTATAGATGAGGAGATAAGAGTTCAGAAAGAGTCTAAGTCACTTGCCTATGGGCAACGAATATATGAGGAGGGTTTTGAATCTAGATCTTCCTGAATCAAACATTCTATCCACCAAATGATCTTCTTGTCTCATTTTTTCTACTCAATCTACTCTGCACAAGTACTACTGACAAGTTAATCTTCCTAAAAGACTATTTTAATTATTTCATTTTCCTGCTGAAAAACCTTTACTAGCTCTCAATTTGCAGATCAAGTACAGTGAATTCATAGAAATATGAAACTTTTAGAGTTGAAAGGGACCTCAGAAATCTTGCTATCTATGTTGATGATTCTTCTACTATCCTTAATCAAACAATCTCTCATCTTCAATGACCTTCATCATTCCAATTTGGTTCACTCCTGAATTCTAGTCCTTCTTCACCTCCTAACTTTTGGGCATGTCCCACTGGATGTCTCATAGGCATCTCAAACCAAATGATCACAACCATAACTTATTCTCTACCTTCCATTCTCCCCACTCCCACATATCCCAAATTCCCAATTAATGTTAAGGGAACTACTCTTCTTCAGTCACCAAGGTCTACAGTCTCAGTGTCATCTTTGATACCTCACTCTTTCTTTTACTCCCTTAGTCTCCAATACCTAATCCATTTTGTGTGTACTCACAGCATTTCTGGTACCTGTATCTTCTATTAACTCATTCAACCATGGCCACATTTCTTATTTTCATCACCTCTTTCCAAGAATATTGCACTAACCTCTTAATTTGTGTCTCCCTGCCTCAAGTCTCTTGCTTCTCCAGTCTATCCATGCAACTTCCAATGTAATATTCTAAATCCCAGATCTAACTGCATCACTTCCTTCCTTAATAAACTCCATTGGCTTCCTAGTGCCTCTAGGATAAAAAGAAAGCATTTGTCATTTAAAACCTTTCATAGTGTCTTCAGCTTACATTTCCAGGTTTATTACATATCGTTCACTTTCATATACTTTTGATTCTAGTCAAACTGGGCTATTTATTGTTCCTCTAGACAAAATTCTGTTTCCTTTCTCTATACCTTTTCTAGGCCATCCTTATTCCTGAAACACCTCCCTCTTCAACTGTGCCTTTTAGAATCTTTAGCTCTTTTCAAAGCTCAGCTCAAAGTGCCACTGATTAACCTCCATTCCTCTTCACTCTGTCCCTTTAATAGTTCACTAGCTACTACCTTAGTAACATTTATTGTCCTGACCTTCTGCTCTTCCTCTCTGCTGAATTCTTATCCCTGGGTAACCTCCATCACCCAATTTCTCTATTCCTGAGTGCCCCCCAAGAAAGTGAAATCAAATTGATTTCACCCACTGCAATTTTATGGTAAATAACCTCAGGTAGATTCTATTCTACTCTTCTTGGTTGCCCACAGAGATTGTGCCAAATCTTTTCATCTTTTTCCTTAATAATAATGATGATTAATACTTATGCAGCACTTAAAGTTTTTCTAGTGTATTTTACGTGCCATCTTATTTAACTCTCACAAAAAACCTTGTGAGGTAAATATACTAGAGATACTACCATCCCTATTTTACAGATATAGAAGTTATAAAATCAAAGAGGTAAATGACTTGCTCACTGTCATACAATTAGTGAGAGAGGCAGCATTTGAATATGACTCTTCCCTGACTCTGTCCTTTTTCCGCTCTACTGGGTTTCTTCTTTCTCAAGCCCTCAACCACAGTCCTGCCACTCACATAGCAAATGACTGCCTCCTAGTCCATTGAGATTACTGAATTATCCTCCCCCAAAATGTATGTATGTGTGTGTGTGTGTGTGTGTGCATGTGTGTGTGTGCGTGCGTGTGTCTGTCTGTCTGTCTATCTTTCTCTGTGTCTGTGAAATTCATGAAAATTATCCCACCGGTCAGTCTTTTCATATGGCAAATGCTAAATGAATCTGAACTCTAATAAATTGAGATTATGCATTGGATCCAAGTTCCCACAGCTTCCACTGTTAGCTGTTGCAGGAAGTTCCTTCAGCTACCTTTTTTCAAACCTTAGAACTTCTCAAATTAATCATTTATTTTTTCCTTTCTTCTGGTTACAGAGGAAGATGAAACATATGCCAATATCTTGTTATGGATAATTCCTCTACCTGCCACCTTGATCCCATCTCTTTCCTTATACTCCAGAAAGTTACTTTATTGATTATCCCCTCTCTTCCTTATAACTTCAATCTCTCCCTCTCTAATGGCTCCTTTTTTCTTCCTGGTGCAAATGATATTATGAAAGAAATGTAGGGAAGACAGAATTTTTTCAGGCCCTAAGAACTGTGGCAATAGTTTCTCTTCTGAAAGTCTTCTCTTTTTGTGAAAGATTTCTCTCCCTTGGACTCTGAGCAAGGAGAAGAGATTTCTATCACCTCCTAAGCTCAAACAAGCTGTAATGGTGGCTTGTAGCATGAGTATGTGGAAAAGAGAGCACATGCTTTCCTTGCAGTGAGGCACTCCAAATGGAAGTCTTAGCTCACCAAATGCTAAGACAAGCAGGTGAGTTAAAAATAAATGAAACAAGCTGAAGTGATGTCCAAATGCATGTTGGTTTGCTCTCAATCACGTTTTGTATCATGGACAAATTTCCTAAACTATATCCTGTGGTTTAGGGGTCCCCCCAAAGGGACTTTGAGTTCTCCAAGACCCCGATTCATGGGAAGGGGGATAAAACCACTAACCTAGATAAGCATGTGTCCTTGCTGTCATGTGCTTGAGCTGCACAGGGGGTGCAAAGGTAAGAAAAATTCAACTCACTTTCTTCCTGTTGCTGGATGCCTAAGGGAAGGGCCCCAGGAGAGTGAAAGGGAGGGCTAAAGACTACATACTCCTTTTTATAGACTGCTGAGGAAGCGATTCCTCAACAAGGGTCCGCCACTGCTGGTGTCACCAGTGACCGAGGGCTAATCAGGAGTGGCTGTGTCATTATCATTTCTATGCTGATGATTCTCAGATCTACTTATCTAGTCCTAGCCTCTCTCTTGACCTCCAGTCTCACATGTCAAAGCAGGTGCACTATAGACATCTTAAATTCAACAATTCTAAAATTGAAGTCATTATGTTTCTTTCTAAAACCTCCCTTCCAAACTTCCCTGTTATCTTAAGTGTATCACAAGCCCTCTTAGTCCCAGCCTCACAACCTAGGTGTCATCCTTAACTCCTCACTGTCTCTCTCACTCATCTACCTGGGAGCCAGTGTGGCTTCACAAAGGGCCAAGGAATGGTTGATACGGTGTTTACTGCCTGACAACTCCAGAAAAAATGCCAGGAGCAGAAATAGAGGAGTATATACCACGTTTGTCAATCTGACCAAAGTATTTGGTACCGTCAGTCATGAGGGCTTATGGATAATTATGTCAAAAGGTTGCTCAGAGAAATTGATCAGTATTGTACATCAATTTTATGATGGCGTGCTTGCCTGGATTCTGGATAATGAATGATACTCTCATGCTTTCCTAGTCCCCAGTTGAGTGAAGCAAGGTTTTGAGCTTGCTTTGAGCATGCTGTTTAGCATGATATTTTCAGCAATGTTGTCAGACACCTTCAATGAGAATGACCACCGCATTAAGGCCAGCTACTACACTGATGGTATATTATTTAACTTGGAAAGGGTACGAGCCAAGACGAAAGTAGAAGGAAAGTTGTTGTATGATTTTTTTGTTCAAAGATGATTTTACACTCGATGAAGCCTCTGAAGTTGAGAAGAGACAAAGTATGGATCTGCTACTTGTGCTAATTTTGGCCTAACAAGTAATACCAAGAAAACACAGGTGCTCTACCAGCCAGCACCATACCACCCATATGTGGATCCATCAGTTACAGCAAATGGAGATGTTTTGAATACTTCACTTATCTTTGCAGTATACTTTTCAGAAATGTACATATTAATAATGAGGTTGATGCACACATTACCAGAGCTAGCTCAGTGTTTGGGATACTCTGAAGGAAAGTGTGGGAGAGAAGAGGTATTAGACTGACCACCAGACTGAAGGGCTACAGAGCTCTTGTGCTGACCTCATTTTGTATGCCTGTGAAAGTATACCAGTATCATTGACAGTATAACAGTACCATGCCAGGAAACTGAATTGCTTCCCTCTGAATTGTTTTAGGAAGATTCTAAAGATCACCTGGTAGGATAAGGTACTAGACAGTCCTTTTTTGAGCTAAACTCTCAAGCATTCAAACTCTACTTCAGAGAGTGAAACTCCAATGGGCTGGCCACATCGTTCGAATGCCAAATGTATGTTTGCCTAAAACATTATTTTTCTCTGGAGCTCACACAAGGAAGGTGCTCACGTGATGGTCAGAAGAAGTGATACAAGGACACTCTCAAGGTCTCTCTGAAGAACTTTGGAATTGATAGTGTGACATGGGAGATACTGGCAAAGAACTGCCTAAGCATAACATGTCAGCATAAAAGAAGGGACTGTGCTCTATGAACAAAGCAGAATTGTAGTAGCTCAAAAGAAATATGAAATTTGAAGATTTAAAGAATCCACCCCAGATGTTCACGTGGACTACTTGTACCCAATCTATGGTAGAGCATACTGAGCTTGTATTGGTCTGATCATCCATAGTTGGACACACTGTAACTTGACTCTAACATAGTGATGCATTTTGGTCCTCTTCGAGAATGAAGGACAACAACCAACCAACCAACCAAACGATCTCTCACCCACCCATATCTGTTGCCAAGGATTATTGATTTCACTTTGCAAAATGTATCAAATACTCCCTTTTCTTTCCTCTGATACTGCCACCACCCTGGTATAGACCCTTATCTCCTCATTCCTGGACTACTACAATAGACAGCTGCTTTCTTTACCTGCCAAAAATCTGTCCCCACTCTAGTTCATCCTCCATTCAGCCACCAAAGTGATTTTCCTAAAGCACAGATCTGACTTTGTCACCACTGTACTCAACAAACTTCACTGGTTTCCTGTCTACTCCAGGATCAGATACAAAATGCTCTGTTTGGCATTCAAAGCCATTCATAACATAGCCTTGACCCTTTCCAGTCTTCATACATGTTATACATACCCTCCCTAGCCACCTGCCATATTCTTGATCCAGTGACACTGGCCTTCTTGCTGTTCCTTGGACAAAACACTACATTGCTTAGCTCTGGGCATTTCCAATGACTGTCCCTCATGCCTAGAATGCTTTCCCTCTTCGTCTATTCCTCTTGGCTTCCCAGCTTCCTTCAAGCCCCAACTAAAATCCTATGTGCTACAAGAAGCTTTTCCCAATCTTCCTGAACTCTAATGCCTTCCCTCTGTTGATTATTTCCAATCTATTCTTCATATAGCTTCTTTGTATACAGCTGTTTGCCTGTTGTCTTCTCCATTAGATTTTGAATTCCTCAAGGGTAGGAACTCTCTAGAGTCCCTTTCACCTTTCTTTTTATTTCCAGTGCTTAGTACAGTGTCTAGAATATGGTGAACACTTAAATGCTTATTAATTGACTGACCGTCATGCCACTAAGGTGCATTTCCCCAAGGGACTGCAGTACATATCTAGCTCCATGGAAAGTGTCCCTTTCTGACAAAGTCCTATGCTCTATTATCCCATCACAGGGATTGGTTGGATTCAAATTGAGCAGGGGTTCCCCTGATGACTTCTGTTTCACAAACATTTATTGATTGCCTACCATGTACAGATTTGCTCCATTTGTGGATTCAGTTAGATAGGACTTTTCTCCTTCCTTTTCCTTTTCCCTTTTGTGCCTATTTCACACATACATTGGCAAGGGACTGAATAGTCCAGGACTTTCTGGAGCACAAGGAAGTGATAGACAGTAAATGGTATGAAGAAGCAGATTTATATGACACTATTTTGGCAACACTGTAAGGTCAAGTTGTATGTAAAAAGAATCATAGGATTCCCAGAACTAGGAGGGCCTTTAGAAGCCTAAAGTAATTCATACTTGGGTTGTGTTTCCCATTACATGGTAAACCAACTCCTGCTGGAAGACCTTCAGGAAGGAGCAACCTACCTCTTATATAGCGGGCCACATCTTTGAATCACTCCATTTGTTGGAAAAGTTTTCCCCACATGAAGCCAAAGTCTATTTCTTTGCAATTTTTACCCATCACTTCTACTTTGGTCTTTCAGGCCAATGTAGAATATGTCCTACATCCTCTTCAATTGATAACTCTTCCAGTGTTTGAAGATATTATTTTTCATCTTTAGACTGAATATCCCTTGTTTCTTTACCTCAAGTTTCTCTGGCCTGATTCCTACATCCTTTAGCAACTTGCTCAATCATCTAAATAAACTTCCAATTCTTTGACTCTTTAGGGCTTAAAAATCCCCATCTTTGCATCAACCCTGTAGGATTGGTAGTGCAAGTGACATTATCCCTGTCTTATAGATTTAAGAAATTGAAGATCAGAGGGAAAAAATGACTTACCCAAGGTCACATAGCACATAATTGGTACAGCCAGAACTCTAAACAATGTTTCTTCTACTGTACCATATTGCTCCTCCATGTAAGTTTCTTTACCAAGATATGCTACAACAAACTTTGTGGTATAGAAAACAATGGAATTCATAAAAGACAAGATTCTTTTTTCCCCTCAGAATTAGGGCAAAACCAGTATTTTTCTGGTTTTTTTTCAAACTTGCTTCTAGGATTGTGACAATGTTTTTCCTCTTTCTCCCTTGTCTCTGTTAGTTCCCTGTTTGTTTCTGAGCAGCAATGCTTGCTCTAGTTTAGCAATGTCTGCTCCTCTATCAGTGAGCCTTGCCTCCTTTAGTCTGACCTTGCCTGTGGTTGGAGGTTAGCTGTCTATTGTGTCATCATTAAGTATTAATTGAAGACACTTTGAGAAATCATCTACTCCATTCTTCCACCTCACCCTTCCACCATTGCAGATAGTATTACATTATCTAAAAACAAACAAACAAATAAATCTGTAGACAAGGGTTTCTAGGTGTTTCTAAGTTCCCCTAGGTGCATATGTTGCACACATGGCTGCTATGTGCAAAGTCTGCTTAGATAATTAGGTATCTGAAATGAGGAGCTAATCTTTGTGGACAATTTTGGAACCACTGTAGAGCTTTTGAAGTGTGGTAGGAGGAAATTCTAGAATCCATGCCCTTTTTGTGACTCCACAGTGCCATAAATAAAGGAACAAAGCAATTTCTATTTCTAATATATAAAAACTTCATGATTTCATGGAATGGTTACTGGATTTGGAGTCTGTGGATCTGTATTTGAATCCTGACTCTTTTATGTGATACTCTTTGTGACTTAGTTTCCCCACCTGTTAAACAATAGACAAAGCCTTTCTTAATCCCCATAACTGTTAGTGCTTTCCTTCTAAACTATTTCGTATATATTTAGTAGGTTCCTCAAGAGTTGGGATTGTTTAATTTTTTGGGTATTTGTATCCCCAATACCTAGTAGAATGCATTGCATATAGTAATATATCATAAAGCTGGTTGAGTGATTGCTGAGATACTCTCCTAAGTTAGGTCCCTTCCAACTATAATTCTGTAATTTTATAACCGTACATAATCTTTTGAACTCATTATCCAAGGGAATAGCATTTAATGCCTGAGATAGGCCCCAGAACTTTCACAGGGTGACCTCAAAATTTTAGAGTTTGTTTTTTTAGCATAGTAGGAAAGTATACTCACCACTTATATTTCCAAAGAAATATAAAACACACACACACACATACACACACACACACACACACATACACATACACACGCAAATTGGTCTAAACCTAGCAAAGTGAAAATTCAATGATAGCCTAAATAAGTGGAATGCCAAATCCTGCAGCATGACATCTCTTTTCAAAGTGAACTTTTTAGTTCTACCCTATATGAAGCATATATGGCCCAACTGCTTTTGTAGTATTAATCTATTAAATCTATTAATCCATTAAATTTTTCTCTCTTTCATTTAACCTTGTGTAAAATGAAAGAAACATTTGCTGCCTATCTTGTAGGGGACTTCTAAGGATTAAAAAGGAAGCTTTCACAAGGTTTCTGGTTTCTGAAGAAAATTGTTATTGCAAAAAACAAGCTCTTAAAAACAACTCAATTCCTATTTGAGAAATCATCTACTCCGCTCTTTGACCTCACTGAAATCATCCCAGGTGATCTTACATTATCTAAAAACAAACAAATAGTTTGTACATGTTAGAAATAAAATTTGCCTTGTTTAAAGCATTTAATTTTGCTATTTAATTTCAATTATGGCAACCTTAGTTGATGTTATAGTTCTAGTTTGAATATTCATAGTATATTTTAATTAGTATTTTACCACTAAACTACAAAGTAAATGACGTCTTCTTTGGGAAAAATCATTCAGATATAGTATCTTTTTTATAAGCTATAAAAGGTTTTCTTTCAGCATGGCATTTTCCCATGTGAAACTGCCTTGAGAGGAATCCTCCTGATTCCCCCAAATGTTTAATAATCAGCTCCACTCCCAGTTACTTTGTATTTATTTCATGTATATATATATATGTATATATACATATATATGTATATGTGTGTGTGTGTGTGTGTGTATATATATATATGTATATATATATATATATATATGTATATGTATATGTATATGTTCTATTTACTTATCCGTGTATGTGTTTCTTCCCAGGAGAATGTAATCTCCTTGAGAGCAGAGACTATTCATTTTTGTTACATTTTCCCAGTCCCTGGCATAAAGCCTGGCACATAGTAGGTGCCACAGGTGTATATAGATTACAAGGCCTAGTTTTTCAGTGCATTAAAGCATACCAGGTCCACATTCTGTGCATGTCTATGGTAAGCACTTAATTATCGAATTTAATTGAATTGAAGTGTGGGCAATTAGTGCTATTAGGTTGGATAAAAGTGCAATGGATTTAGATGTGTGCGAGGATAAGGAGCAGTTTAAAAATTAAAGTGCTTATAAAATTTAATTTTATAAAATTAAAGAGCTTTCTTTCACAGTTCTGGTTTTTCAATGGCTTTTGTTTGGGTTACCTATCTCTTCTCTGTCGGTACTACCCTATCCCTGGTGAAAGCTTTTAATCTTATCAGTTAAAAGCACATCATTTCTTGGTCTTAGTCCAGGCATGTTGGATGGCTTACACTTACGAGGAAACAAGAACTGAAGAATGATGAAAAAAACATAAATGGATCTCCCTTCTTCATAGAATCATAAATTCCTAAAGCTAGATGGGACCTTTGAAGTCATCTCTTTCAATAGATTAATTTCTTCTACCACATTACCATTCTGCTTTGATCATATTTCCTATACATGATTTAGGAAAATGTCACACCCTTTCCCTCATATTCTTTTGTTTTGGTGTGTTTTCTCTTCCTTCTTCCTGCCTCATCTTTTCCTCCCTAGTAAGCTTTTTCTCAACAGGAAGTTGAGTCATTAAGGAGATGATTATTGAAGGTGGTGAAGGACAAGATCTTGAAGAAGTGAGGCATGCAATGAGAAGACTGTGGAAGGGAGTACAAATGCCTGAAGAGACTTAGAGGTGCATTGGCTCACTTAAGTAAAGCAACTTGTAGTATTGAATGAGCATCCTTGGTTCTCTCTCTCCTTTCCCTGACCCATACTGTCATGTAGCTTCCAGTCTTGTTGGGGTTAAGGAAGTGGTGGTTGAAAAAGGGAAATTAGAGGAGATTTGAGGCTGCTGACTGAAAGAATCCTGGGTCATCTCTGTATTTCAATTGCACAGGTGTAGGATGTAATAAATGTTTAATGGGGCTGGGGTGGCAGGAAGTAACTGTAATATAACTTTTATCTGTCTGTGGACAAAATAAAATCAAATATTAGTACGAGTGTCTACCAAAAACACAGGCTTGTATATGTCTTTGTTTCCCATAGAAAAGCACCATTGCTCTTTCATTTGACCTCTCTGAAAGATGAAACTGGAAGTCTGCCTTTGAGAAACCTTTTTTTTTAAATGTTAAGATCATAACTATTAATTGCTCTTCCTCATTGGTTTTCAAAACAAAATTTAGATACATTTTACACATTTCTATGGAGGTAAAAACCAGTTCTTGGTTTTTGAAGGAAAGAATGGTAGATTGAGAGTCAGGAGAAATGAGTTCAAGTCCTAGTCTAGTTAAACTCTTCTCGACCTTGGGAAACTCACTTTCCTTCTTGGTAGTTTGCCTCATCTGTAAAATGAGGTGGTTGGACTAGATAACGTCTATGGTACCTTTTAGCTCTAATATTCCAGGAGCCTCTTTCCCTTGGTCTTTTCTTCCTTTACATATCTCCCTGTGAGTCTAACAGTTGTAATAAATATCATTAATAAGGACAGTCAGAGTTTGCTTGAGAGAGGGTAACTAAACACACCCATTTTATAGAAGATTGAGTTGAAATAAATATGATACAATGATGCATAATTTTTATGAAATGCTTCTGAAGAAATTAATTTAAAAACCTCTAGTCCAACTGCTTTCCAGAAAAAGCTCAATAATGGTAGAATCCAATTTGCCAACAGGAAAGATGTCATTTTGTAGTATATATAAAATAAGCCCCTGTCATAGCAGTGGCATTAAGGTATAAGGATAACACCTACTTTATAGGTTTCTGGTTTTCCAGCGAGAGAGGTGCACTATACATCATTATGTGTATAGGTGATGTGTTTGACCTTTCGTATACACAAATCCAAGGTATAGGGCCATGGTGTAGGATTATAACAGTGTTTTACTGTCTCCCATTACATGAATCACTGTGAACCAAGCTCTTTGACTGTTGAAGACTGCTTACAGTGAAGGATGACAAAAATCAAAGGGTCCTTGTATAGCAGAGCCCATGGAAGACCCTATATGGATAATAAATAAATATCCTACTATTAACGAAGGTTTTATGTGTCAGTGACAGACTATGTCAGTGGCTTTATAACCAGGGATAGGAACGAGACCTAGGATTTCATTGCTTTAGGAAAGTCTCTGATGGGGGAACCCCTCTACTAATGCAGGTTGCCATTTTCTCTGCAGCTTGTCTTAAGAGAGTTGTTTAGACCATTGGGAAGTTAAACAACTTACCTAAGGTCACATAGTCAGTTTGTGTCAGAGGCAGGGCTTGAATCCAGGTCTTCATGATTCCAAGGCCAGCCCTCTATCTGCTAAGCTAAAATTATTCTCTTTTCTAACCAGTGGCAGAAAAATAATACTTTAAACATAGGGATGTGTTTCTGAACATTTTACAGAAGTGCAGTCATAGCATTAAAAACTTAATCTTCTTAGTATTTGTTAAATACTAACTTAATATCAAGTGTTCCAGAAAACATAAAATACATATCACAAAAGCAGAAAGGGCAAATAGTACATAGAAATGGAAGAAATATTTGTAGAAGGATCCAAGGGTTAATAGGGATGTTTGGGATGAGTAGATAGGGATAGAAAAGAATCAGATCCTTGACCAGTGCAGTGACCAGGGCTTTGCTTCAGGGCATTGACAAGGATAAGGCTCTTCCTTCACAGGAGGGCACATTTCTTCCCTGAAGTTACTGCCAGTCCTAGGCTTCACTTGCAGCCCTCTGACAGTGTGGGACAAGTTACCCCTAGGTTAACACTCCCAGGGTCCCTTTCATTACTGTGACACCACCCTTTCAGAGTCTGTTTGTACCTACCTATCCCCATCTCCTATCTCTCATCACAGTGAAGGCAGGATTTTATGGATAATGGGTCATCTTTGATACCAGCATGATTGTACCCCCCAAAATATGCTTTCACCTTTCTCTCTACCCCAACAATTAAATTTTCCCTGAGTGAAATTGAATTGTTACAGCTCTAACAAAAACCGTTGTGACCTTGGTCCAAGTGGAACAGAAATTACAGACCCCAGGTAAACATAAGGCTCTTCTGACACCAGAAAGGATTAGCTAAAGGAGAGATACTATGTAGAGACATTTTTCCTGACAGAAGGGAGAATAACCTTTGCCTGAGTGTAACACCAAAGATAATAAAATTTCCCAATAAATAGAGTTGAAGTCTTCTGTCACTGTATACTCTGTATACTGCCTTACATATGGCAGCTGTGGATAGTTTTGAGGAGAACTGCAAGGTGGAGTATAGTCATGTATGGTAATGAGTCCCTTCCCCAGGTTGGGATTCTAAAGTTGGGTGAGGGTTGTTTGTTTTTCCAGAATGTTTTGACATGCACAAAAATCTAGGTATGATCCACGATAGCACTTGCATCTTCTGATCTGATGGTCTTTGAAAGTAGTCTAAAGCTGAAAATGTCATGGTGGCAAAGGTCAGAAAAAATAATTAATAAACACCATTCAATATTTACAAGCATTTATTTGTCAAGTAACTTTCCTCAATGATCAAGAAGATGGCAATTGAATAAGAACAGATTCAGAGAAAGAAGGCTTAAGAGAGGTCTAATGTCTTATTTGGGGTCACCATGAATGTTAGTGGCAGAACTTAACCTATTGTTTAGAAAAGCTATTTTATCATTCAAGTAGGCTATAACTTAGAAAAATTTAGTAACAGTAGTTACTGTAGTAACTGTATTGTAGTAACAGTAGTAACAGCACTTTTTTGGAGGAGGTGGGGAGTAATGGACATGAGAATATAAGATTCTTGAGAAGGTCATCAATTTCATGTTTGTTGTTGTATCTTCAGGACCTAGAATTTTAGGTACTTAATCAGTGCTTATTGGTTGATTAGTGTAGAGTTCCTCTATGAGAAAACTGACTCTACTAGTGAGATAGCAATTATTCTGCTGTTTATAATTTTTGTTGCATGGGGAAACTGAGAGATTGTCAGTCAGTCAGAAAACAAGCATTTATTAAGTACTTTCTATGTGCCAGGCACTATGTCTTGCTCAGGTTCACAGCATGTATCAATGGCAGAATTTGAATCTGGGTCTTCCAGACTCTGTGTATATCTACTTTTAATAAACCCTTGAAAACACTAAATGCAAGAAGATTATCATTATTAAACAGACTACCATACTCTTTCTAAATTTGAAATATTTTTCCCATCCTTCAAATTCTAGACTAAATATCACCTCTCCATACAGCTTTCATTGACTTTCCATGTGAAGTGAGCTCTCCTTCCTCTGGATTAATCTCTCTGTCTTTTTCTTTGTGTGTGTCTCTCTCTGTCTCTTTCTCCCTTTCTGTCTCTGTCTCCTTCTATCTTTTTCTCTCCCTCTCACAATCTGTCTGTTCCCTCTCTCTCTATGTTGCTCTGTCATTCTCTGTCTCCTTCCCTCTGTCTTTCTTTTTCTTTTCCTTCCTTCCTTCCTTCCTTTTCCTTCCTTCCTCCCTTTCTTCTTGTCTGTCTGTCTATCTTCATTTTACTGGTGAGGAAACAGTAGCTCAGAAAGGTTAATTTATTAGCACATGGTAACATAGTCAGAGTGTTGGTGGTGGAATATGAAGCTCCTAACTTCAAGGCCTGTGCTCGTTCTACTAGGCCCCCATTGGAGACAGCACTTCTACCATTATAGTTGAAGAATCTGAGGCAAAGAGAGGTCAAGTAATTCACCTGTTACCACACATAGCTGGTTAAATGTCAGAGCTGAGACTTGAATCCAGTTCTTGTGTTCCAAGTCCAGTGCTGTTTCCATTATGCCATGTCACAAATATCTGTTGAATATTGAATTCTGTTACATGACTGAATCCAGGAGATAAGGAGTAGGAATGGAAAAAAAAAACACCTGGAGAAACTAGTATACAAGTTACTTAAAGAGATAAAATGCAAAATGCATGCAGAATATGAAGAGATCTTGACTCCTTTTGGCAGCTTAAAAGATATAGTGTTGCCTGAAGCAGGTGTCATGTTTTAGACCAACCTGAATAATTGAGTAATAATGGTGTGATACCAAAACCCAACCTAGTTGTATATGGAATTAAAAAGCTCCCATAACAGATGCAGGCATTCCCTAAAGATCCATCTTTTTCCCTCTCTTCTCCCTCTCCATTAATAACTTCATTCCCTTCCACCAATTAAACTTCCCACTCTACAGATTGTCACTTAATCTTTATCTCCAGCCTTGACCTCTTTTCCGAGTAACACACCATTTCCTTCCACATACAGGCATCTCTAGCATAATGCCTCCCTAGCATTTTAAATAAAATTCAAAACAATATTAATTTTGCCCCAAATCTTCTCCCCTTCCTCTTTGATTTCCCTAATATTCCTTAACATTGTTAATGTCACTACTATACTTCCAGTCATTCATATTTGAAAACTTGAAGTCATCTTGGATTCTTCCCACACCCTTGAGCCACTTTGTCATCAAGCCTTGTTGAACTTACTTCTACAATATCTCTTGAATCCACCCCTGACTTTTATTCCCATTGACTTTCCCCTAGGTAAGGCTCTCACAACCTCTTCCTTGGTTCATTGCAATAACACTCTCTGCTCCCTTTATTTGTAGTCTTTCTTCAGTCCAACGTAATGTATATATATTCCTCCAAATCAACATTACCAATTAAACGTGGAATTGCATCACTCACCCGCTCAAAAATATTTTAGGTGTCACCATTGGTTACTGGATGAAATCTAAACTCCTTAGCCTGGCATTCAAAACCCTCTGAATTCTCTTCCTGATGTACCTTTTAAGTATGAGCTCACGCTACTCCCCATCGTATGTCTAGTCATTCCTTGAACATTTCTTATACTTTTCTGGTTTTTATTAATGTTTTTCCTTGTGCCAGGAATGTGCTCCTTACTCTAATCTCCAGTGGCTGAAATGCTACCTGAGGACAGGGTAATATTTAACTTCTTTCATGGATCCTTCCTATATGCCATGGTTAAGAACTGACCTGTCTCACAATTCTCCTCACCCTTCGTGCACCCCTTTTGTACTTATCACATGTTATCCTGGATTATAGATATTTGCATGTATTCCAACTCTCGAATTAGATTAGGCACTGCTTGAGGGCAAGGATCACGTCTTATTTATCTTTATTTCAACCTCAGATTTTTACACATGCTTTGCATTGTTCAGAAATGGGTGTTGAGTGAGTAAATGAATGTATGAGCAAATAAATACTGAGGACCTTTAGGAAATAAGGAAGTGTGCCTAAAGATCCCATTGTAGATCTAAAACAAACTTACTCCACTTGTCCTTTACTCATTGCTTCCATTTTGTTTGGCTTTCAGGGGATAATGAACTTAGAGCAATTTTTGTGAGCAGATATACATGATCTCATAGCCTGGTCACAGAGGGCACACAGTAGACGGAAGTGAGGATAGTTAGGAAGGGGAGGTATGGGACATTAGAAACTGGAGGGTGTATGATTGTAACCCAAATGGATTTTTTTGAAATTCTTTATTAATAAAAAATGATTTATAAGGATGTTCTATGGCTTGCTTCAAGGTACCTTTTATCTGTGTAAGAACTATTTACATAAGTAAATGTATTGGGGTTTGGATTGAAGTGCATGCATGGAGCATGCACTGAGATCCTCTGGCCACTTCTAGGGAAATATGTGCTTAGCCTTGAAGGACTGGTTCTTTGGAATGATTCAGAAGTTCTTTGGCCCTTGTGATAACAGCAGAGGGATGGAAATGTGTCCAAAGAGGATTAGTAGCCAATCCAGGAATAGTCCTCCACTCAAGAAACCTTAAAGAGACAGGCAACTTCCATTCTTGCAGTCTTCTTTCCCTTTCCATTTCATATATGGAAGGGGCCAGAAAGAAATTGTCTGTCACTCTAATGGAGATATGAGGTTTTGAGTTATTCTTCTTAAGCAAAGGTCTCTCCAGACACTCTGCAATCTCACCTGCATGGCCAGGAGAAAGGTTCACTCTTCAGCTTCCAATTCCCATTTCCTGCAAGAGGTGCTCACAGGGTCATAGGAGAAGAGAGTTAGGGAACAGCAGGCATTCTAGAGCCACTTGACCCTGTATGTGCTCTTCCTCTTACAAGGTACAAAAGACCTCTCTTCTCTTCCAATTTCTCTCTCCCAGAAACCTCCAAAATAGTACCAGAAACATAATTTCTAAGATATTATCAAATTATTGGACTCTGGGGTAGTATCTACTTGAATTTCTGATTTCCTTAGCAACACTTGCAATGGAGGTGCTTCATGTGGAAGCCATGTCATTGGAAGTAAGCATCAAATAGGTATCATATCATGGCAAGTTAGCAGCCACAGGGGAAGATTGAAAATATCTAAGATATAAAGGTAATGGTTAATGATTACAGAGGACCAGTGATGAAGGTGCTGCCACTAATAGAGAGAAGCAATGGCCTAAGTATGTATAATGAGGCACACTTTTTTGGATATTGCTAATATGGGAAATTTGTTTACCTTTCTTTTTGGGGGAGGTGGATGGGTGAGAGACAAAACAAATGTTAATTGAAAAAATAAAATTTAACTAAAATAACGGTGATAGTTATTCCATGAATGTATAAAATCATTGAGTGAAAAAGGGCAGAAGAAGAATGTTAAAGACACACAGAGAGCAACTTAAAACAATAGTAAGGCAGTGACTACAGGTAGAAAGTGACAGTAGGTGACATTGCATGCTATTGATCTACAAAGAATTACTTTGACCAGTAATACACTATTGCTTGTAAGGGCATAGTTGTAGATTGTTCAGTTTTACAAATGGTCTCTGCCGTTTTTAGCTACAGGAAGTCTATCCATGGAATGGGTATGAAATAGTCCTAAAATGGGTGTTTGAGACCTACTTGTACCTCTTGGAAATACCATCATTGCATATCTCATATTTTAAAATGAGAAAAACTAAAGATCTCTAGTATCTACCAGGCTGCTCCCATAATGCTCTGTCCTACAAAATAAACAAAAAGATTGCAATAGTAGGAAAGATAACTAAGCTTGGCCTATCTTGGTTAAGTATGTGTTTCCCTTAGGGGCCAGTAACATTGCCCAGTGTTAGGGGACATGCTGATAAAAAGACTCTACTTGTTGCATATTTTATGGCTGATCACATCACAAAGTTTACCGAGGGCATCTGGCTTCTGTCAAGTGTTGGAAAAGAGCAGCCTAGGTGGACCTCAGTGATTTCAGTGACTGAAGAGGAAAAGTTTTTATGGTAGAAAACTTAAGAAGCAATTTATCATTTTCCAATTTACTTGATGATAAATTGGCTTTCATTTTCCATTGAGGTACACATAACTAATTCCTTCAGTAATGGCTGATAAATTACTTAACTATGTTTGCTATCCCAAGTACCAGAGGAGAGATAAGAGTTACTTCAATCAAATTAGGCCTGCTAAGCAGTTGAAAGGAAGTTAAAGTTGCCTCCCCATCTTTGTTTCTTGAAAGTTGACTGCTGGAAGTACAGAGGGAAATTGAGAAAGCTAGGAACGTCAAGAACAGGCTCTCAAAATTAAACATTCCATCAGATCCGAGGAAATCACTCACATTGAAAGCTGCCACCTGCTTGAGGGGAGGTGGCTGCAGGCAAACAGGAAGATTTAACCTGAAGAGGAAAATCAGAGGGTACTGTTTCAGTCCCTGGTTCTCTGGGCCTGTGTCCTTCATCGACACCTGTAATTATTTAGGCGGACCTCGCTATTGGAATGTCAGGTGTCACCAGGGGAACATGAAACTGTGAATCGACTCGGAAGCTCTCTACGTCGACTGATTCCTTCCACCTGATCTGCTTTCGGGTGTTCTCATTCCATGGCTTGTTTTCTCCTTCAGTACTTAGGCCAATTGTGTGGTACAGGTTAAACCCTGCAAAGTGCGATAAAAGTGTATCATTTAATGCTTGAGTTGAAGTAGCATGAGAGGCACTTGAGATGTATTAACATTTTCCAAGAGTCATATTATCTACGAAAGGTTGTGTAATATGTCTTTGCTCAGCTAATGCTTGTGGAAAGAATGGAGTAAGTTAAGTTGGTGGTGGAGGTGGAATAACTCTAAAGATTAACTTGTTAGAATTTGGTTTTACTGAAAGTGGTTGTAATGAATGATATTAATATTAATTCTATTTAGCTATTGGACTCTTTTTTTTAGTTTTTAAATTAATGACTTAAGGCCCAAAAAGAAGAGAACTCAACATGACCAGAAAACATATGAAGGTAAAAAGAAACCCTGGAAAAGTTAAAGGCTACATTTTTATTAGACAAATATCACAAAAAATTTCCCCTATTTTGTGCTCAAGAGTGTCTATACTTCCTCTGTGTCAGATTTACTACTTGCTCTCTGTGACCTCCAGTCCTGCAGTATATTTGAGTAAACTATGCCAATAATCCAGTGAAGATGTGCAGTTAATTGAAATGGTTCAGTATGGCTAGCTGTGAGCTTTGAAATGATGATAGAAAGAGGAATCTTTTCATCTAAATATGGTTTCATCATAAGCAGTTTCATCAAAGTAGTATTCGAGGGTTTAATTCCTCTGCTTGAGTCAATTCTAATGTACAATTCTAAACGCCTGAAAAATCGAAGACTGAAAATCCCTGTTGATATCCTACAATGAGATTTGACAGGTAAATGAGAACACTATGTATAAAAATTAGAAAGGACATGAATTACAAAGTGTCTCTAGTAATTTGCCAAATGCCTGAATTGAGAGAAAATGAACAGTTCTTAGGTATCAATGAGGCCAATGAGCTATACGGGCTGATGCTGCAATAAATGGGAAAATTGGGTATCTCCTACACGAACTATTTAGGGAAGGAAAGCGGGGACCTGAGTGGTGGTGGTGGTGGTGGTGGTGGTATGGTCTTAAAAGAGCCAGAGTGGAAAAGGTGGTTTGGAAATCAGAAGAATGCCACTACCTCATTTAAATTTCAAATTCAAAAAAACCTACCCTAAATTCCTAGTTTCTCTCCCCACCAACATTGTTATCAGTGACCAGAAAAAAACTAAAAATGTCATTGCTCACAATGCACCAGGATGCCACAATTCTACCATGGTTTAGTATATCTTGTCATAAATGTTACTGACTCGTTTCTGTGCATTGGGTAAATG
This sequence comes from Trichosurus vulpecula, assembly GCF_011100635.1. Lineage (NCBI taxonomy): Eukaryota > Metazoa > Chordata > Mammalia > Diprotodontia > Phalangeridae > Trichosurus > Trichosurus vulpecula. The sequence continues at coordinate 198,630,489 of NC_050573.1, forward strand.
CATGATTTGACAAATGAAACATTTCCTTCCTTTCAAACCAATATGTGATGTGCTTTTGAAAGTTGCTGAATTAGCAATCTGACAGACTAAAGCTCTCTACTTTATCTGAGGAACAGATATTGAAGGATCAGTAGCTCTTTAATTCTTTCTCCATTCTCTTTAAGGTTCCCACTTTGTGGGGGATATAGTTTATCTCACTTCCATGGCCAGAAGGTATCTGTCTCTGTGTTCCTCACTTCCATCCTTCACTTCATTCTTTCCAGTCATCTTCACTTCAGTAAACTTTATGTCTATATAGAAAGGAAAGTGCTATTTCAGACTTTACTTTTGCAAAGTGACTAAGGAATGGCTAGAATATTTTTAGTGAAGGTATATGCATCCTCCTATGAAACACCTGGCTTTTTGTTGGGGAGGAGAGAGCAGCACCCCTTAATTTCTGTGTACCACTATCTACATTTTTTCAAATTAAATAAAAATAACTTTTAAAACTGAAGAGGATCTTAGAGTTTGACTAAGCTAGTGTTCTTACTTTATAGATGAGGAAAAATGCAGGCTATTGGAGATATCAAATTATTTGCCCAAGGTCACACAAAGTGGGATTCAAACTAAGTTCTTATGACTCCAGATTCAGTGCATTTTGACATATGATGGCCAGAAGTATATAAAAAAGTATTTGTTTTATTTTGATAAAACATTTCATTTATTATCATTCATTTTATTATTTCAAAATAAGTCTTAATGCAATGACTTATTTTAGTGTGGTGATCCTGGCCTCTCTTAGGTCATGCCAATAGAGTATAATCTCTAGCATGCCCAACCAAGCTGGAAAAAGACTTGGACAGACTTTGTTGGGTCATCCAAGGACTAGCAAAGCTAAATTTGGTAAGCCTTATCACCAGAAATTTGTTCACCAGATACAGAATTTTTTTTGCCATAGAAAATGAAAATGGGGGAAAATCTAAAAATGCACACAATATTTCATGGAGACTTCATATGAGAACTAGTTTTCTTCCTTGAAACCAATTTTATTTTTCAGTTCGTGATATGATAACTTTTTAAAATGTCATTCTATGTTCTTCACAAAAAGATATTTCCCTTAGATGGAGAAATACTTGCCAACCTAATTGGTGGCTTATGGGAGTACAAATTTCTCAGATTCTTGAAAATCATGTGGATAGATGACTATTCAAGTCTAGTCACTGGCAGTCTAGAGAATGAGCAAAATCACTATGGACAAATATTTAGTAGAAGTCTTTGACAGTGGTATGGTGACAGCTGTTATTGATAGACTCTTGTAGCCAGAATGGACTTTGTTTTCTTTGAATGACTTAGCTCGCCTCGTTGAGCTTCCCTGGACGCTGGGGCTTGCTCTTCCGGGGCAGGACCAGAGCTTCCTGTGTGATGAGTCGTGGCGCTGGCTGAGGGGAGGTGTGTTAACGTGGTCTACGCTGGGGGAGGGGCCAAGTCAAGAACCAATTGGCCCTGGTCGTTCAGGTGGCACTTGATGATGTCAAAAACTCTATAAGAGGGGAGAGGACAGCTTGAAGATCCTCCTTTCCTTTTCCGGTTGGAGCCAGAGACACCTACAGCTGAAGCTGAGCTGCCGGTAGCAGAGCTGACTAGAGGCTAGTGGGTAATCTTCTTACCGTAGAGGGGAAGCATGTATATGATTTTGCCTTATACCATTTCGCTTCTCTGTGGCCTTCTGATTACCCTTGTAAGGTGGACTTATTGGGCCTGGAAGCTTTTGATGAAAATATCAAAATGGGGATGCTGGTTTGTGGGCTTGTTACTGTGGAGTGTAAATACATGCTTTAGTTCTCCTGCCTTCTGCCTAGAGAATTCCTTATATCCTGCGGTTCCGGACCTTTTAGGCACATATGAGATTCTCTTTGAAATCATAAATTCTGCCTTCCTAATATAACTCTAAGGGCTAGCCAGCAGACAGTTGCTCACTTTCAGAAGGAACTGGAATGATTGTGGGGCAAGAGGCAAAGTTGCAAAGAAAATGTATACAACTGGGAGAATATGAGGTCTCTGCCACCAAAGTATTTATAGAATAAATGCATTGTAATGTTAGTAACTTTTTGTATACCCCAGGAAACTTTAACTTAATAATTTAACTGTGCGTGAGGCACTATGCTTGGTGCTGCTACACAAAAACAAAGGTGAAATATCCCTGTCCTCAAGGAGGCTTACATTCTACTGGAAAGGCCTACTCTCACTGGTCTTTGAGTGAGAGACAGAAGCTGAAGTGGAATATGAGGGGGTCATATACTACATCAATGCAAATGCTGACATGGTGGGCTTCAAAACAAAGCCCCCTTGTCCCGAAGGTATAGCATGTCTATCTGTTTCTTAGGCCAAAGAGTAGATCATTTGTTAACAGGAGGAATGGGAAGGATTGGTGCTATCTGGAAATAATAGTTTTGCTGTAAAGTGCTTAATGTTGAAAAGTACTTTGTGTCCACTAAGACCACCCACAAGATGTAGTGGAAATGCAGGTCTCTGGAGACAGCCTACTTCCTTTGGTTTCAGGACATTTATGTGTCACTAAAGGGACAGGGTACGAGATGACCTCAAAGTCTAGATTTGTCTGGGTGTGTTGCTTCTTCACCAGATAGTAAAAAACTAGATTTATGATGAAGGTTTGCTCTAAGGGTTATGATACTCTCCTATAATCAAAAGCATATTCAACATCGATAACATCATATTGTGTGTGTGTGTGTGTGTGTGTGTGTGTGTATTTATTTACGTTCAGGATTTTTTGAGAAATAGTGAGACAAAAAACTAACCTGAAATCTCTACCCCAGAGGTCTTTTTCAGTTTTATTAGTATTGCCCACCAGAGAGTTGCTTGCTTTTCCCTTCCTCAAATACTTCACTCTCTGGCTGGAGGTCTTCCTCATTTGCCTTGACCTCTCCCTTACTCATAAAACTTGAATGGCAAACTACCCATTAAGAAACTTTTTACACAGTGGAGAAGAGACTTCTTCCAGGTCAGTGGGGCTGCAGGGGTAGGGAAGGCCAGAAGAAGGAGGAGGGGTATTGGGAAAATCACGGTAGAGGTCATTTTCAGCCTTGCTCTCTCACAGTCAGCTTGTCAATCCAATCCTGCTAAATCTTCTTGTGCCATGGGTTATTTCTGTGGCAAGCAACTAATCCTCAGCACGTTATCCACTACATTGAACCTCCTTCTGTTGCCAGTCACGTCAGTGCAGGAGCCCTCCAAATGCTGGCACTCCCTGAACCTTTCTGGATTCAGGCCTCCTTTGCTCAAGCCAGCTCTCAAGGTATTTTGTGTTGTTTGAAGAACAAAATACCTCCCCCCCTCAAAAAAAATAAACTCCTTACACGGCTGAAATCTGTTGCCAAGGGTCAATCTCTGAAGCTCCCCCTGGCTGCTGCCAATGGCTCTGGTCCTCACTTGGTCAGGCTGCACTGCATGCCGGTTAATCTGTTTACTTATGCAATGATGGAAATGTGACCTGGCTATTGTGGTGATTAACAGAGTCAAATATCCTCACATTAACAGGCTGGAGTATTGTTACATTCAATTTAAATTACAGTGGTAGGACAGGTCTTGAGGTATTTAGTAACGGATTTCACAGCGTAGATATGCTTCACATGTAATGAATAAACTCTGGAAGCAACAAAAGGGATGGGGGGGGAAGAAGAATAAAATAAAAAGGTATTTTATGATCATTGTGAAAAATTTATGGAGTGTAGCTGGCATGAAATTCTATAAAATGGAACCGGCTCCAACCAGTCCAACAAGAAAAGCATGTACTTTTCTTCCTGCTGCTTATGAATTATTGTTACCAAGTCCTTCAGTGTTTACTCGTTAGCATGGAACTCTTTTGCAAAACTGCGATCCAAAATTGAATTCTTCTTAATTGAAAATACCCCTACTATGCTGGGAAAAATGAGTCTTACGGAGGGGAAAAAATGGAAGCTATGCCACAACAGGTCAGTTAGCTCTGTGATATACAGAGGGGGTGGCTGGACTGAACTGGAATTGTATTCAGAATTCACAGTTGGCTGACAGGAAGGAAAAGAGCAGGTTCCTTTCAGGTTGTTCTGTACATTGACATACATATAATTTAAATATTTAGCCACTGGTGAGCGGCTGTGGTGCATTAGCCCACTAGCGCCACAGGGCATTAATCCTGTTGTGTGCACCCCTTGCTGACTCTGACCTGTTTTATGCCCGGGGACTGAATAACACATAGTACTTTTCTTGAAAAACCCCCACTATGATCTCAAAACACATCAGTTTCAATTAACTTTGAAGGAGAAAAAGTGATCACTCTTATTTTGGGCTGCAGTTACCTCTCGCAGAGCTGGCTGTATTGATTTTGAATAGAGTTTGCTGGAGACTTAACCAAATTACACAAAATCATGGAATATTCTTTTATCATCTTCACCTGGAGGGATAAAAACCACTAAATGTTGTATTTTGTGGTTGGGTTTGCTTAAATTACACAAAGTCTATATGGGGGACGAGTCCCGGTGAATGTGGAATGGAAGGAGGGATGTGACAGCAGCAATAAATAATTATTTTTATTTACTTGTGCGGGTTTAATCTAGAGATCTTATAGTTGACTTACCAAACACCATGGTGAACACCTAACAATAGGTTTTCTTTATTCCTTCTGCCCTCAGAAGAGCTGGGAACAGCGTCTATGTTTCTGGGATGGGTGATGTGGGTGATGTTCATGTGGAAACAGACGAGTTTAGGGCCTAAGAGGACCTTCTTCTGTCTTCTTTGTATTTCTGTGAGACAACAGCACAGTTATCGAAGTACCTGAGTGGTTCAGTGATGGAAGTTGTACAGATACACAGTGGGCATAATTAGAGTCGTTTTATTTCTCCCAGAAGGCTATTGTTTTTCTAGTTATTTTTTAAGATTAGTATTGTCTATTTTCTCCATGTGCATGATACTATTAAGGTCAATCAATCAGTCAGTCAATACACCTTTATTAAGCCACTACTATGTGCCAAGCACTGTGCTAGAACTTACAGTTTAAGGGGAGAAACAACAAGGGAATGCCTAAATTCATAAAGAATGAGTATAAAGAGAACAATTATAAATGAACACAAAGTTGTTAAATACAATGTTGTTTGAGAGGATGTGTATTTGTTAACATATTGTTTAGAGATTCTTAATAAAAAAGCTTTAAAAGATTAAAATGGCATGCCTTTAATTATCTTTTTGCATTGTGGTGGTTAATTATAAAGAGATTTCTAGATCCGCTTGGAAACAAAGATGATAGATTAATAATGTCAAAATGGGAATAATGGTAATATTCCTTTTTGTATTTTTGCATCCCCAAATTCAAAATTCATTCACATATTTATTTTCTATTCAATTTCCAAACAATTTTAAGAAAGAAAGATGTAGGAGCTTCCAATTTTACTCTACCATGAAAGTTGAGCACCAGGAAGCTTAGTATGGAGGCAGGCAACTACATTGCTATAAAAATGCCTTGTAGGTTGAATGGAATTATCATGAGATTTTATCCTAGCTGGAAGATGATTGAAAATTTATCACACAGACCCATGCTGGGATAATCATCAATAATACCCATGGCATCGTCCCACTCAAAGTCTTCTCCCAGGTGCTAGGAACTAATACCAAAGACTATATATATATGCAGAGCATGGGCCAACTGGTCAATGCATGGTTAGGTGAACAGCAACCTGTCCCTTCTTTCTCAGAAGCTGCCCAGTCTAGCACAGAGTTAGACTGGATTTAGCTTTCCTTGATAGTTTGCCCAGTAACCTCCTAGGATTCCTTAATCTACCTCAGACCATATTTGAATTTGTAATGTCAATAATAATTAATAATGAGAGATAACATTTATGTATCACCTTAAGTTTAACGAAATGCATATATATATATATATGTATATATGTGTGTATACATATACACACACAATTTAATTTCATCCTTACAACAGTGTGGTCAGGTAGGTGCTGTTATTATCCTCTTTTTACAGATGAGGAAATGGAGGCTGAGGGAGGTTAAAGGACTTGCCCAGTGTTAGACAGTGAATATCTAAGGCAGGATTCAAACTCAGCTCTAATTCCCAGAACTAGCTCTCTATCTACATCCCACCTAGAACTGACTTCCAGAGGTGGAGACATAGACTTTTAAAAGTCAGTCAACAAGCATTTGCTAAGTGCTGTGTGAGGAATAGTGCTAAGCACCGGGGATACCAAAAAGGGTAAAAACTTGCCTTTGAGGAATGCACATTCTAATGGGTAAGACAATATGCAACTAACTATGCATTGTACATGTATACACACACCCATATATGCACACACATATACATATATGTATATTATATATTTATATATTATATAGTTATAGAACATAATATATGTAAAATATATATATATTTTATATATACATATAAAGTTTATATACACACATATATACCTATACCTGTATCAACACACATATACTTATATATACACATAACATATGTGTATGTGTATATATATGCACACATACATATGGATATACACAATGTACATGTGCATATATCTGTATATATATATATTCACATACACATGCAGTATAAATGGGAAAAGGAAAGAACTAGCTCTGTGTGTGTATGTGTGTGTGTGTGTGTGTGTGTGTGTGCACGCACACATATAATTATCTTGTAAGATTACCAACATGGAGTGGGGATGAAGACAAATGAAAATATTGATGAATTATGTGTTTTCTACTAGAAAGAATCCAGGATCACGTAAGAGTCTTACATATGTTGGATGGGCTCAGTAAAAAAAAAGCTACATACATACATACAGTGGGTCATAATGATCTGTGAACATAAGGCTACATTACATGGAAGTTATAATAGTTCTATAGACCATTTTGTCATTTCTTCATTGACTAACCAGATAATTTGCTTTCCTCTAAAGAATTTGGCAGTGAGGATAGTCTATGGTGGCTGACTCATACTTGGAAGGTAGATGGTATTTTGCTCCATTGGCATTATAAACATTACCAAAAAGAAGAGTCTTGTGGTATGTAGGATGGGAGGAAATCAAGCAGGAAGGCTTAATGAGATGTGGCTCATTGCTACTAGCAATAATAATAACAAAAATAATAGCTGACAAGCCTATGATGCTTTATAGATTGTGAACAACTTTATGTATATATACATACATACATACACACGTACACACACACACATACATATATATAAAATTTGATCCTCACAACACTATGAGGTAAATAGCCCAGGAATAATGATTCCCATTTTTTAGATTTAAAAAAATCTAAGGTACAGAGAAGTGAAGGTCGCACAACTAGAAACTGGCATAACTGGGGTTTAAACCTAGGAAGATTAAGTGTATCCATTGTATTTTTCCACCTAGTATATCACAGCTGTCTTTAATTGTAAGATCCAGAATTTAGTTGTTAGCATCACTAAAAAACATTCCACTTCCTTGCTAATTGGAAGTACAAATTCAGGCTAGTCTTCATTTCCTGTTTTGGGAGTAGATGCTCCTGGGTTTGAGGAAGTATATTTTATAACTTTTGGTCTAGATCACAGCTAAGTGGAAGACCATAAATAACCTTACTTGTCCACTCCATCTGGCTGTGGCTATTTAAAATATGAGAACGCCAAAGCATTAATCCACCAAACATTCCTTTTTCAATCCTATCTAGAACAGAATTTGCATTTATCTCCTCTTCATGTCCACAGTACTTCTTATGTTCTCCAAGCTATATAGTTTTTGTCTAGTAACTACATCTTAGTTCTGATAATGGGAGCATAAGATACTAGCTTTCATAATCTCAGCTATAGACATGCACATCATAGGCTGGGGTGTACTGGCACACTTGGGCACACTCATCCCATGTCCTACGCACTCCTATAGAATTCCCCTCTCCTCAGTGCATGGGATCTTCTCTTTCTAGTTGATTTGACTCAATACAACAAGTGCCTACTACTTGGAAAGCACTGTGCTAAGAAGGAGCCGAAGAGGACATAAAGTTGAATACGACTCATTCCTGTCTTCAAGGGACTTTTAATCTAGAAAGGGACGACAAGTTGGAGATGAGAATGAGACCAGTGCAAACAAATATGTGAGTGTGAAGAAAAAACAAAAATGTCTTTTGAGAGCTTACTGGACTTACTCAAATCAGGATGAAATGGCATTTGAGCTGGATCTTGAAGGTTAGACACGATAGATGTGGGTTTCCTTTAAAGACATCACATGTTAATACATTTTTTTCTTATTGGAGGTACCTAGTTTTATAATTGTTTCTCTAGGACAAGTCAAGACACCAAGATCCTTAAATGTTTCTACTACTTTGTTTGCAGGTCTAAGGTAAACTATTTCCTCTTGTACCCCATCACCCCACTTAAAAATTTCTCCATTTCTCTTCTCTTTTCTCAGATCTCTCCCTTTCAACCTAGCTTTCCTCAGCCTAAAAGAACTCCACAGTCACTTCCCAGTCCATGCTTTGAGGAGGGCAGAGCCCTCCTTTCACTATACAAATTCAGGTCTGGCAGTCAGGTGCTGCCGTTGACAGAGATGGTGATAAGAACGGGTCATTTTGCTATCTCACCCTTAGGCAGTGGCTGTCACCAGAGATTTTTTACATCCTCCCTCCCCATAACTGTCACATGAGATGAAGTGGGATGATACAGGACAATATGGCTTGATGTTCTTCTACCAATCAATAGCCTCCAAAGTCTGTGTCGAAGTCAGCTGACCAGAGAGTCACCGCTGTGTGGGAGGCGCAGACATAGTGCCAAATAGCAGATGCTTATTGACGATTCTAATGATTTTAGTTGGTGAATGGGTCCCTAGGTCCCTCAGTTCTATAGCCTTTCCTTTTGGAAAATAGCAATAAATAAATCTTATGTTTTTCCCTCTGTTCAAACTTATCATTAAAGCTTTTCTGCCTCTCCATGACACAAAAGGAGACAGTTGTCCTATATAAAATGACAACCTTTCACACTCCCACTGCTTTCCTTTTCTCAGGACACACTTGCTTGGTTCTTGTATCTGTTCTTCTCTATCAGATCTATAAACCTGGCAACTTCAGATGACCAAATCATTAATACTTTAGCAAGCCAGGCTGGTAATGTGTCACCTCCTGCTTTTAGGAAAAGGTAGACCATGACACTTTTGATGGAATTCTAGCAGATAGAAAACAGACATGTGGATATAGGTCAGCATCTATATGCTCTTTTTGTGTGTGTCTAAATGTGTCCACACATAAGCTTTATTTTATAGATCCTCTTTTGGAACAATAGCAGTAACTGGAAGAAATCTCTATAAAAAAGGTAGTTATGTAAACAGAGTAAAACTGTGCAGTCATGTGGGACCGACATTGGTGAATCAGTCAGTTGACTCGGGTCATTGTCAAGATCACATAAAGATACCCCGTTATGGGAAATGATGGAAGTAAAATTTCAATGAAAACATAACCTTTCCATCTTACTGTAAACTTTGCCTGAGGCATAAATCAGTATCACTTACATGCATTAAATTGGTGACTCCCCCAGTGGGTGGAGTACATCTCCTGGCCTTGTCTTTGTTTTTTCATGTTTTTATTTTGTTATTAGAGGATATAGAAGAAGGGCACAGAAAGCTGTCATTTCCTCAAGATTCATGATGGAGGTAATTTAACATACCTGGCTCAGTTTGAGTTCAAGTTACTATAAATAAAAGAGCAAGGGTGCCTCTGAGTTTTTGTGTGTGTGTGTGTGTGTGTGTGTGTGTGGCGCTGAGGCATTCAGAAGAGTCAGATACCATGGGCATCTCATCCGTAAGCCCCAGGGCATTGAATTTCACTGGGATGCTTGGCAGCAAAAGGAGTTTGCAAATGTTGTACAGTATTTGGAAAGAGTCCGGAGTCATTGCAAACATTTGAGAAGGTGACACTAATGCCTTTAAAGAGATTTCTGTTGTAGCAAGGGTATTTCTTATCATCTATATAGTAAAACCATTCTTGGACTGTCAGCAGTAAGGGCAGACAGTTGGCTATATCCTGACTTTGAGGTCTGTTCTGCTTTGGACTTAGTCCAACCTATTCTATGAGAAAAAAATTGCACCAGTTTTCTTAATTACTATGGATGTCTGGCTCATCATACCTTGAACTTCCTCAGAGTGACAGAAACAGAATAGTTTGCTGAGGAAGCACAAAGCAAAATGAGAATAATCTTAACGAGAGCTAAGCAACAAAGTCAGAAGACATAAATGTGGAACTTATAATTACTTTTAAAGGGGTCAGAAAGAGAAAATCTTGAATTGGGCTTCTGGAACTATTTTTATATTTCTAAGTGAGGAGATTCTCTCATAAGGAAAAAAAAAACAACTTGACCATTCTCTGTGCCTTATTGGAAAGGGGAGGGCCAAAGATGACATTAGAAGAAAATGTTCATGTAAGGATTGGTAGTAGTGGGACTGAACTAGCTTTATTGTTGTGTTGGATAATGAGTCTGGGAATCTTTTTCCTCTATTTCTGAATTTACCCAAATTCTAGGGGACCAATATAATTTCTGCATTTTGGTTAGAACAAAAAATTAGTGGTTTTATTTTATATTTGAGTTCACATATTTACTTGTATTATGGAAGAAAAAGAATTGTGAGAAATCCCCTGACTGAAACATGTATGAAATTTGGGATGTAAATTTAAAAATTAAGTTTAACAAAGCATTTTTGTGTGCCACACTGTCATAAATTCTGGATTAGATTTAGAATGGGTAGAAAATCTGTTTCCATTTCTCATGAAGTTTATAATTTAGGGGGATGACATGCAGAAAAAGACAATGATTCAAAATAATAGACCATGAGTACATTAGAGAATAGTGTGCAGCAAAGTTCTTGGTGAGGCTTAAGAGGAAGTCATTGACATTCTTTGATGTGCATGAAGCAATCACAAATCTTTTTTTGTGAAGGACCAATTTGAAGATCTCTAGAGACTTAACCAGAAAATCTTAATTTGGCTACCACACTTTTGAGATTTATGAAAATTCAAGCAGCAGAAATCTATCATCACACTTTGTATGAACAAAGGTTTGGTAACAAATGAAAGTTAGATGGGGGTAATAGTAAACATTCTTAGAACAAACTGTTTTGGAGCACTAGAATAGCATCCATTTGCATACAAATAATTAACATGCTGATTACATGGGAATGCATTGTTTGTCCTAGCAATAAATTAATAAAACATTTCTGATGAAGTGAGATAATATGTGTGACAGCCAGTTTGTAAATAGTAAAAGTGACTATAAAATGCAAGTGATTATTATTATTTGTGCTAAAATACCCTCTAATTCAGACTAGCTCCATTTCTCCAAATTGCTGAGATTTTACTATATTAGCATTCTATTCAGGCTTAATCTATTGATGGTCCATTAGCTACAAGGATAAAGTCACAGGGAAGATATTTAAAAATAAAAAAAAATACTTGAAATAAAAAATAAGGTTAAAGAGAGAGCCTTTAAAGTAAATGAATTTGTAGTTTTATAATAGTAAACAACTTCCTGGTCCTCTCTCAAAGAAACTATGGCTTAAGAAAAGTCTTGAGAAAATTCACTTGAATGAAGAAATTCCTTCAGGAAGCAACAAACAACCACAAAATAGAGACAAATGAGGTCAGTCCTCATAGGCACACTTTTCCACCCCCTGAGGATAAACTCAATGTATTGTCAAGAAAAAAGAAAAAGAAAAATTTTGCCAGTTTGAAAAAATGATCAGCTCAGAATGTTCTTTTAGCTCAGTATCCTGATTTGTCTAATTAACAGTAATTATCAATAATCTGAAGTAGAGTATGTGTTTTGTGGCTCAGACTTTCAGTTATTAATTTCTTTTAGATCCAGTCAAGTCTTTTGGGACCTAGAGAGAGTACAAAGAGGTCTTATATAAACTTATATGCATGATTAAATCAACCATTTAGTCAGACTAGAGTCTATCACCTTACTTAAACACACAGACACACACAGACATGGAGACACAGAGACACAGAGACACACATGTAATAATTAATCTTTATCTCTGAGGTTTGGGCCACAAGGAGCAAATCCTTTTTTTTTTTTACTGTGGCAGCTGAGATGACTGGGAATCAGAATATATATGGGATGCTTTTTCTTATTAGAAAGCTTTCTCACAGACAGATATACTCAAAATCAAGTTCTGACCTATGAAGATTTATTTTATAGGCAGCAGATTGCACATAGATTAATAAAATTCTTTGGAAACAGCAAACAAAATGTGACACATTCCATGATACCAGATAACTATGTCACTATATTATCTCTAAGGGTTCATTACACCAAGAAGCATGAATTCAGTTTCCTTGACTGTGAAATTAAGGGGCATAAGTCCCTCCTAGGTACCTTCTAGCTCTAAAACAGAATCTAAATCCTATGGCTAATCCTATTGGGCCATAGATTTGGTCCCTGTCCTCATGGAGTTTATAATCTAGTAAGGGAGACAAGACACATTCTTCCTCAAAGAGTGGTTTAGATGAAGGGATATGGGGGTGGGGTGGGTGGAGGGGGAGGTTGTGGGACTATGATTTCATTGGTGTAGGGAGCTTCCAGTAAGGAAAGTCCCCCTATCAATATAGATCATTACTTGCTCTGCAATCTAAAGTCTTAGAGGGGTGATCAGGGTCACATAGCCAAAATGTGTCAGAGGTGGCACCTGAACTTAGGTCTTTCTGATTCCAAAGCCTCTATGCCAGCTGCTGATTGAGCATTATACTAAACAATCTATTAGGTACAGATTGGATGAAATGACCTCTGAGATCCCTTCTAACTCAGATTCTGTGACTAGTACAGAAAAGTGATGAGTTTGGAGGCTAATGTGCTGAGAGAACGAGGAGAAAGAGGAAGGCAGAGTCTAAACTTTGAGGGAAATCAATTTGATCATTCTAAATTTGGATTGAGAAGCATCAGGGTAAAATGGATAGTGTGCTAGCATCGGACTCAAGAGAACATGGACTAAAGTCACATCTGACACATACTGGCTGTATGACCATGGTCATTTGTCCTCTCAGTGTTCCTAAGTCACTCCCTCAGACTTTTTTAGAGATGAGTTGCTATTCTGCACCAATGGAGGGAGTTTCCATACTGGAGAGTCCCCCACACTGATGAAACCACAGGTTCAGCTCATCTCTCCCCCCTCCAATAGATCCAGTGTGCAGTATTCAACATTTATTAGCCGTGGGTATGATTTTCCTGTATAATAGGCTCCTCTCTCTACCCCAACCTCCCCACCCCTCAAGGTGAAGCTAATGGCCCAAGAACCTGTGTGTGGTATGTGTGTTAGTGTTATGGGGGTGCTACAGCGCAACAGCTTGATCACCGCTAAATGGTGTTTGTCAGCCAGCTATAAACTGCCTTTTATTTTCATGGAACTCTGCCAAAAATTGGAGGGGGAAACAATCCAACTCTTTGAGGTGGGCCAGAAAGGAATTTTGCTGTTTTGGGAGGGGAGTCCTTTAGCGCAGCCGTGATTATAACCTGGCATAGCAGTCACACCTAACCAGCAGTCTCCCTGCTTAGCAAAGGCAGAAGACTGAGACATAATTCCTACCTTTACCTGGGAAACAATGCGGGAAGTGACTACTGTATTAGATGCATAGTTGCTTAGTTTGGTTCTTGAAACCCATAAAGCCTTTTTTGTTTCTTCTCTCAGCAAAATAATATTTTTTTAAAAAAGCTCAATTCCCAATAGATAAATAGTAATTACAATTACAATCGCATACACTTAATAAACCCCAGCCTGGCCCCCAATACAAGACTAGTCACCTTAGGAAACTTTCCCTTTGCAAACAAACTGATGAACACAATCCCTGGGGCTGCTTTCCTCTTTTTTTTTTTTAAAGTAATATTTAACATCGCTACAAGCAATTTGTTGTTTAAAAGGACTGATTAGCACAGTTGTTGTCCATCACAGTCTGCTACATTCCCAGTGTTAAAACATTAGCCAAGTGCTATCCTATAACCGTTAAAACTACCTTCGGTTTCAATCGGTTTTGTAACACAGCCTTATTAACAAAGTTCTGTTTACCCATATGGGAGAAGGTGACTGACCAGATGTTCTGATTTTTAAAAGATCTGTTGGTGTCCCAGTGATTTCCGCTGGGAGATTGAATTGTCCCAGATTTTCCTGCTGAGAGCTCGGAGCGGGCACAAAAGTTGCTAGCAAGGTAAAGCCCCTTTAGCCACTAAGGAGTTTGGAGTGAGGGATTAAGAGAGCCTTTCCCCCAGAGAGTGGAAGCTTCCTCCAATGTGGTTCAGATTAATACGTGAATTATTATAAATGGCTCCTTTGCCCTTTGCAAAACAGTTGCAGTGTTACCACGAGCAGTGCAGAGACAAGGTTCCAAAAGGGAAATGCATTTTTTTGCCCCCACTGGGGACCTATTGCTTATATTCAAATCTTGGTGTGTGTGTGGGGAAACTCTGAGTATAGTCCCCCTGGGGCCCCTCCCACTGTCATTTGTAGACATGTGTGTGTATGTGTGATCAGAGAGAAAGAGATTGAGAGGGGAAATCCTCTTTGTCCTGTGAAGTACAGCCTGCAGACCTCCTGTGTTGTAATGTAAAACTGCCGGGGTGGCTGGAATGACCATATGCTGTGAATGTGAGCCCGAGGCCTGTTTAAATGTAAATTCCCCCCTTTATCAGAATAAAAGAATATCTGTTTAATATGGAATGAAGGCGGTTTGGCAGGAGCCGCTGCTACTTCAGGTAAAGCCAGAATAAACAGCAACATTGATTAAAATGAGCCCCCTATTCTGCACCTGTCATGTTCACCTCCTCGGCGACAAAGGCCCCACTTGTTTATTTACCTGTAGAGCTGTTATAATATTTTGCTTTCTAAAGAGACGGGGAAGCCACCTGCCATACCTTTGGCATTTCTTTCACAACAAAGCACTCCAGCCTCAAGAGCTGGTGCTCATTGTTCTGCTCCACAGCTTGGAAAAGAAGATGAATCAAGAAGTGCAGGATCCAAACAGAAATTATTATTGATTTAATCACATAATCAGCAGCAAACACTTCAGGCTAAGATAGCAAATCCATAACAGCCTGCCCACAGAACCACCCTTACAAATTTACCAGCAAACCACGGCGCACACTTAGCAAACAAAAAGAGCAAGGGTCACCTTCACTCGGCGGCAAAATATTGACATTCCTAAAGCTTAAATATGTTTTGAGTTAAGTGTTATCAATCAGTGATAAGAGTTGAATGTCTGTTAAACATAACTGCATTGGCAGAAGGATTATGGAATGCTTTCTTGCCATAATCTAGAAGCATCTTTCAGACAAAACTCTGTTTGAAATCAATTGTGCAAGAGGAGCTGCCTGCTGTGACCATTCAGTGTCGTACAAAAGGAGAGAGAGTCTCCCTGTGATCTTTAACCATAACCGGTTATCTAATGAGACCAGAGCTTTAATTTCTTTTCACATCAAACATAGAATCAATGCTTCGGATTCAACAATGTGTGTAAACAGGCCGTGAAGCCATCCCGTTAGACGGCGGCCAAGTCAGCTGTCCAAGCCCCTGGCGTGCTTATTTCCCTGAATCCTCTTTAGTTCCAGGTAACTGCCCCCATCAGGTTCTTCCTGGCTCCTTCCATACGGAGAGTAGGGCCAACTCACAGTCCTCAGAGGCCTCCTGTTGTAGTAACAGAAAACTTTGGGAGACTGCTGGAGAAAGGCACTATCATGAGGATCTGTTCTTTTTGGGAGAAAATGGTTCTAACAATAGTGGAGAGGTTACTGTCTCTTCAAGGTACCATTACAGTGACAAGCTTAGCATTTAAAAGAAAAAAAAAATGGTAGGCAGCCTCGACGGTGCTGAAGATTCAGCAGCAGCGTTCTTCATAGACCTTTTCACTGAGATTGTGAAAACCAAAGGAAGCAGGGAGAAAGCGATACTTAAGATTGTAGCTATGTTACCTAGGTCATCAACTTCTCCTTTGTTCTGACCAACGAGCTACCAGTTCAGATAATTGCTCCAAAGCTCTGGCTGGGTAAAAGAAAGATGAGGGATGAATAAGTGAATCTATATTTATTTTTGTGCCCTAATGTGGCAGGATCTACCACACACAATGCAGGGTTTTGGAAATTTGGAACCTTAGCTGACTTTGTATAACCTCACATTTGGGTGTGCAGGTGACTGCCTATATTTGTAAGACGTGTGTGTATGTGTATTCAGAGAGAAAGAGATTGAGAGGGGAAATCCTCTTTAAAAAGTTCTATTAAAAAGAATGATTGAAATATAATTTGGCATGGGGGAATGAGTAGAAATGTACCACTATCAATAGAACAAAGGTAGGACCAGCCTTCCTGTTCCCTATCTCCTCTATTGCTGTTCTACCACTGCAAGAGAGTTTTCTAACATAGCCAAAATCTTCCTTGTCCCCCATTTTTGAAACATATGGATTATTTCCTATTCCTCCTACAATTTTACCTCCACATATACTGAGTTGCCACTTTCATCTGCCTCTTCAATTTAGACATGTTTCCCTCTTTACTCTATCAAATTCCTAGTGATCTTATTTCAGGACAACAGAAGCTAATCTTCAACTTTGACCTTCTCAAACTTTCCTGGGCATAACATTTCCTACAACTAGTACTTCAATTTGTCACTTTGTTACTCACAACTACTCATAGTGTCTTCCCTTGGGATCAGTTATAGGCTGTTGACTGTGGCCATTACAATGCTTTGACATTAGCTTACGTAGCCTTACATGTTTCCCTCAACTCTTGCTATACTGTTCTTAAACTTACTGTCTTGTCTCCTTGCTTGGTCCCCCCTTTCTTGCTATGAGGTCTTTGCCTAATCTGCCCAGAATGTATGGATAGCTTCCCTCATCCTGCATGCCTACCTATATCCCTCTGTTCCTTGGGTAGCAACTTAGATACTTCATCTAGAAAATATTCTCTGGCTAATTCCTTCAGTCTTCTAGCCTAGATGCATGATCCCTTAACACTTTGTTCCTTCAGATTAATCTTGTAATTATAGTATGAGACACTTAAATTATTTGTACTTTGTCTCCTCCCTAGTAGGAACCTTGAGTAAGCAACTGGCCCAGCAATGGCTCTGGCTAAGTTATTACGGTATTCTAAGGTATTATGGTATTGTGGTATTTCAGGAATATAAGCTGTTGAAGAGTGAAGATTATTTTATTTATTCTTGTATATCCCCAGCCCTTAGCATAAAGCTATATATGACAGATATTTGATAAATGTTTGTGGGTTTGACTGATTCTGTATTTGTCTATACTATCTAACATTAATTATATACTGTCTTGTTATACACACATATATGGCTTATATTTGTAATTATCTTATAAGATCTGTGAGGGTAAGGATTATGTCTTATCTTTCATTTGAGCCTGTGGAGTACAGAGTTGGGCGTATGATAAGAGGTTAATAAGCCCCCTGATGGTAGAGCAGTAGGCATAGTTTCTAGGTCCTACACACTACTGCTTGCTTTCTTTTCTCTAAAAGTATAAGGGGCATGGAGGGGCGGTTAGGTGGTACAGCTTCTCCAGTGGATGAAGGCACACTGAGGTTAAGTGACTTGCCAAGGGTCACACAGCTAGTAAGTGTCTGAGGCTGGACTTGAACTTAGGTCTTCTTGACTCCAGGCCCAGCACTCTATTCACTGAGCTACCAAGTTGCCTCTCCTACTGCTGTACTATAGTTTAATTGCTCATGGTTTGATGAATTAATAATATTCTTTATTTGAAATTGTTCCACACACTTCCTTGAGCTCTTTAGAATAAAGGTGCCATACAAATATAATGAATAAATTATATTAGTGTTATTCACAATCTGCTTACTTGTATCTTAACATTTATTTCACAAAAATTTTTGTGAAGTATAGTTTGGAAAATAAGGTATGAGATTAAAAAATCCAGGAAAACTCAATCAATTTGAGTTTAATTTAGAAATGTGATATTAGTGCTTGAGTTATAGTACTGCTTCCTATTGGTGTCTCAAGGAAGTAAGGCAAAATAAGGCAACAATAAGTGTTTGAATTATACTTTTCATGTTTTGTTTCTTGTTCTGTAGATTCAAACATCTTCCCTATAACTGAAGTGAACAAACCTAATCAACGTGGTATTGTAGATACACTGTTGAACTTAGAGTCAGAAAGACCATTATTCCAATTCTGCCTCTGATATTTATTAGCTCAGTGACTTTAGGTAAGTGTGCCTTAAGTAGTTCCCAGAATTTATCTATTAAGTCAAGGGCTGAAAGGAAATCATAGATCTGTTGAATATGTGTGCTTTATTAAGGAAGAAAGCTGTACAATACCTTCTGGGGTCAGATTTTGTCTGGGAGGCACCACATTTTTTAAGAAATAATGTTGATAAACTGGAGAAATCCAGAGGGGGACAACCAAAATGCAAAGGACACTGGCTCCGTGGGACATGTTGAAGGAAATACAGATCTTTAGCCTAGAGGAGAAAAAAAAAACCTCAGGGGAGGGGGGAATTATAATTATGTACAAGTTCTTGAAAGGCTGTCATGTGGAAGAGTAATTAGATTTGTTCCCTTTGGTCCCATAGGACTGAGCTGGGGGCAATGGGTGGAAGGCTCAAAGACACACATTTGGGCTCAATGTAAAGAGAAATTGCCTCCTGAGTAGAGCCATCCCAAAAAGGAAGGGTCCCCTTTCATGGGTAGTCTTTAAGCACTGGTTAAGTGACCAGTTGTTGAGCATACTACACTGGGTATTCTTTTTCAAGTACAGATTGGATATGATGGCCCTGAAGTGTCTCCCAAGTCTGAAATTTTGTGTTTTGTGAATTTCTGGACCAAACTTTAGTAGCAGAATCTTCAAAGAGATAAAGATACTGTACAATTAGACTTAAATCCAGAAACCAGACCCTTTGTGTTCTTATTCAAAAGTGTCCGGATCAATACTGCTCAAATGGTTGGAGCCATTTAGGGTCATTTAACCCTAAGTTAAATTGGAGAGGGCTACTGGTTACATAATTACCAAAATTCATTATTTCCTGAGATTGTTGTCATAACCCTGAACCAGTCCTCTAGCTGACCTTCCTCTTTCTCTAATCTCTTCCTTCCACCCCCAGTACCATTCCCATAGACTAGAAGTCTCAAGGTTATACTGGACACCTTTTATTTCCCTCAATTCATAGTCCAATCAGTTACAAAACTTTGCCACTTCCACCTCTTTAATAGCTCTTATGCCATCTTTTGGTTCTATTTCCCAGCACTTTAATTCAAGTCAAAATTGTATATCTACTATACTCTTGAAATAGTCCCCTAACCCAGTTAATTTCCTCTAGTTGTTTCTCAATTCTATTCATTCAACCCAAATTAATTTCCTAAAGCTACCAGTTTGATCTCATCATTCCTGGGTTCAAAAACATTAAATTGCTCTAAATTGCAGTGATGTGGGACAATCATACAGGTTGGATTTTTAAAATATCATCAATTTATTCGCATCAGGTGATAGGGAAGAGATAGCTAGTTGTAATGCTAACTTACACACACACACACACACACACACACACACACGCACATGCACACGTACACACATTATGTATCACCAGACTGAGAAATCTCTGGGTGGGACTAAGACTTTAGACAATTTGTGGGGAGTGGCGGCCTTAAGCTGATGTGTTGAGAAGACAACTCTAGTAATGTGAGATGATCCCCCAAGGGGTCTTTCTTTATATCCAGTTCTTACTTTGAGTGATCTTCTTTCATTCAGTAAATCTAGGAAGCCTGATGGGATTTAGAGCTGGAAGTTACTTTAGATCAGGCCTGTATAACCTGTGGCCTCCCACAATCCTTTGGTATGGGCCAGTGGGCCTCGGGTTGTACAGGCCTGCTTTAGAGTCTAGTCCTTGTTGGCCTGTCCTTGGGTATTTCTTCAATTTATTCCTATTGCTTGTCTTTTGATTTTCTGGAGACATCAAATCATTGTGTCCTTTTCTTAGCATTTTAAAAAAATTGGTATGAGTATTGTTGTTGTTAGGAAACCCTCACAATATTTTTGCCTATGGAATATATCCTTTTTTTTTTTTCAAAAGTCTTTCCTGAACATTTTTTCCTTCTTCTTCTTCTTTTTTTGGCAGGGCAATTGGGGTTAAGTGACTTGCCCAAGGTCACACAGCTAATATATGTGTCAAGTGTCTGAGCCTGGATTTGAACTCAGGTCCTCCTGACTCCAGGGCTGGTGCTGTACTCACTATTTCTTCTACATAGTACAAGTCTATTTATGCACATGCATAAAACTTTCATTCTTATGTTTGCAGATAACATACAATACTGAATAAAATCCAGTCTCCTTAATCTGGCATTCAAAGCCACAATCTAATTCTCTAGTTTTTTCTCCCACTATTAGCCTACAAATATCCAATACTCAGTTAGGTAGCACAGTGAATAAAGTTCTGGGCCTGAAGTGAGGAAGATTTGAGTTCAAATCTAGCCTCAGATAGCTGTGTCACTCCAGGCAAGTAACCTAACCTTGGTTTGGTTCAGTTTCCTCAAATTTAAAGTGGAGATAGTTATAGAACCTATCTCATGGGTTTGCTGTGAGGATCAACGAGATAATATTTGTAAAATGCTTAGCACAGTGCCTTGCATGTAGTAGGCACTTAATAAATGCTTATTCTCCACCCAAATGAGTCAATAAAACTTTCTTATGGGCGCTAAGATTTATTTCCAGGATGTGTCTCAAATCATTGGGAAAATGAGAGAATTAATTTCTCATTTGTTAGTGTGTTCCAGATGCAAGATTCCAATAATTTTAGAGCTATGGGAGGCTTTGCAGATCATTTCTACAGACTCCATATCTTATTGGTGGGGAAAACTGATGATAAAAGAGACTAAGTGATTTGACCAAGGTGACACCATTAGTGGCAAAGTACAGATGGAAACAACAGAGGATTAGGGGATTTCAAGCAAGAAGGATCCTCAAGTCTAAAGCAGTCTAAAGTTCTAGCTGCTTCATCTCAAAGATGAGGAAAATGAGGCCAACATCCAGTGTCAGTAGATCAAAGAATAGATAGTAGGGAGTAAGAAAGACTGGAAAAGTAGCAGGGCTTTGAATGCCAAACAGAACTTTCTGTATTTGCTCCTGAAGGCAATAAGAAGCCACTGGAATTTGTTGAGTAGTGAATTGACATGGTTGGACCAAGGCTAAAGGAAAATCTGTTAGTGGCTGAATGGAAAACAGTTTGGAATGGGGAGAGACTTGAAGGAGGCATTCCCACCAGTAAGCTATTGCAGTAATCCAGGTGTGATAAGGGCCTGAACTAGAGTAGTGGAATGTCAGAGAAGAGAGGGGGGTGTATTTGAGAGATGTTGCAATGGAAAGGCGAAACCCATGGGTCTTGGCAACAGATTGGACATGGAGGGTGAGAGGTATTGAGGGGTCAGTCAAGGATGACACCTAGATTGGGAGCCTGAGGGGCAGGGAAGATAGCGTTACCTTCTATTGTAATAGGGAAGTTGAGGACGGAGAGTTTAGGCAGAAAGGTAATGAGTTCAGTTTTAAACATATTGAGTTTATGTTGAGTTTATCTACTGGATATCCAGTTCAACATGTTTGAAAGGCAGTGGGAGATATAAGATTGGAGGTCAGAAGAGAAGTTAGGGAAGGATATGCAAACTTAAGAATAATCAGCATAGATATGGTAATTAAATTCATGGGAACTTGATGAGTTGACCAAGTGAAGTAGTATCAGAGGAGAAGAGGAGAGGGCCCAGAGCAGAATTCTGCAGGACACCTATAGTTAGATGACATGATCCAGATGAGGATCTAGCAAAAGAGACTAGAGAAAGACCAGTCTGATTGGTAGAAGAACCAAGAGAGAGGGTGTCCTGAAAACCTAGATGGAAGAGAGTAACAGGGAGAAAAAGGCAACCGACAGAGTCAGAGGCTATAGAAAGAATGAGGATTGAGAAAAGGCAATTTTTATTTGGCAATAAAAGATTCTTGGTAGCTCTGGAGGGAAAGAGCAGTTTTGGTGGAATGATGAGGTCAGAAGTCAGATTGTAAGTGATTAAGAAAAGAGTGAGAAGAGAGAATGTAGAACACTAATTGTAGATGGCCTTTTCAGGGAGTTTAGCCACAAAGGGCAGAAGACATCGAGGACTACGGTAGGGATGAAAGGACCAAGTGAGGATTTTTGAGGATGAGGGAAACATGGGTATATTAGTAGGCAGTAGGGGAGGAGTTAGTGAATGGAGATTGGAGATAAGTGATAGAGTGAGGATAACAGAGGAGGCAATCTGTTGGAGGAGATGTGATGGAATGAGATTGCTTGAAAGGGTAGAAGGGTTAGCCTTGTGTAATGTTAATGGGATAGGAAGATCTTCCCTGCCCATTAATAGGCCTCACTTGGTACCCATTAAGGGAAGCTTGCTTAGGGGAGGCTTGCTTGTAGGAAGGCTCACACCTTTTGCTAATTTCTAATTAGGCACTGAGTCAGGAGGTTTGTGATACCCTCTGGCTCTGAGAAGTGTGTATATACTCTGAGGTGAGGTTTTAGTTTGGGGGCAAGGACCTTTTGATGCCCTGGTCGAGACTGGCTTCCCGAACGCCCAGAGGTAAAGGCTCTCTCGATTCAATGGTGTATGTAAAGCGTATAGCAATATTGCTTTGATTCAGATAGTTAAGAGCCCTGTCTGCAAGTCTTTATTTCTCTGCTTGTATTTTCTCTGTTTGAATTTTCTCTGAAGTTCAGGGTGCTGACTTTTCACCTGAACTAGTGAATGTTATTAAAGAAGATCGTTGACCCCTTAAACAACTATCTTTTCTAGTAAAGCAGATCCAAGAACCATCTTGGATATGCTAGGGTGCTTGCTGTTACACCTTGGTAAAGTCTCTTTTGCCTCATCCAGATCATGTCATCTAACCATAGGTGTCCTTCAGAATTCTACTCTGGCCCTCTTCTCTTCTCCTTCTATACTACTTCATTTGGTCAACTCATGTGAGACAGGGATGAAGGAGGAAATAGTAGCAGAAGGCATCTGAGTAATACAAAATGAGAAAGAGGGAGCTTAGGGCAAATGGCCTTAATTTTTCTCTAAAATACAAGGCAAAGTTCTCAACTGAGTGGGTGGCAGAGAGGGGGAGCAATGGGAGGTTTGAAGAGGGATCTAGCCAATCACAGCCAGGTATGCTTTTCATTGGTTTAAAATATATACGAACATTAACAAACAGAAAAAAGGGATAATGTAGTTAACTTTTAATGTACTTAATAATTTTTTTTTTTATTAATGCAATTTATTTATTTAACAAATTTGGTTTTCAGCATTGATTTTCACAACAGTTTGAATTACAAATTTTCTCCCCATTTCTGCCCTCCCCCCCCACTCCAAGATGGCGTATATTCTGGTTGCCCTGTTCCCCAGTCAGCCCTCCCCTCTATCACCCCCCTCCCCTCTCATCCCCTTTTCCCTTCCTTTCTTGTAGGGCAAGATAAATTTCTACGCCCCATTGCCTGTGTATCTTATTTTTTAGTTCCATACAAAAACTTTTTTTGTTTTTGAACATCTGATTTTAAAACTTTGAGTTCCAAATTCCCTTCCCTCTTCCCTTCCCACCCACCCTCCCTAAGAAGTTGAGCAATTCAACCTAGGCCACACATGTATTATTATGTATAACCCTTCCACAATATTCATGTTGTGAAAGGCTAACTACATTTTGCTCCTTCCCAACCCATCCCGCTTTATTGAATTTTCTTCCTTGACCCTGTCCCCTTTCCAAAGTGTTTGTTTTGATTACCTCCACCCCCATCTGCCCTCCACTCCATCATCCCCCTGCCTTTTATTTTTTTTTTTTTCTCTTCCTCCCTCTTCTTTCCTGTGGGGTAAGATACCCAACTGAGTATGTATGGTATTCCCCCTCAGGCCAAATCTGATGAGAGCAAGGTTCACTCATTCCCCCCTCACCTGCCCACTCCCCTCCTCTCCTAGAACTGCTTCCTCTTGCCACCTTTATGGGAGATAATCCACCCCATTCTATCTCTCCCTGTCTCCCTCTCTCAGTAAGTTACTCTCTCATCCCTTAATTTCATTTTATTTCTTTTAGCTATCTTCCCTTCATCCTCAACTCACCCTGTGTCTGCTCTCTTTCTTTTACATATATATATATATACACATACATACATATACACATAGATACATGCATACATACACATTCACTTATATATATACATAAACATATATATATGCATATATATATATGCATATTCTCTTCAACTACCCTAATACTGAGGTCTCATGAATCGTACTCATCATCTTTCCATGTAGGAATGTAAACAAAACAGTTCAACTTTAGTAAGTCCCTTGCAATTTCCGTTTCTTGATTACCTTTTCATGCTTCTCTTGATTCTTGTGTTTGAAAGTCAAATTTTCTATTCAGTTCTGGTCTTTTCACTGAGAAAGCTTGAAAGTCCTCCATTTTATTGAAAGTCCATATTTTGCCTTGGAACATGATACTCAGTTTTGCTGGGTAGGTGATTCTAGGTTTTAATCCTAGCTCCATTGACCTCCGGAATATCGCATTCCAAGCCCTTCGATCTCTTAATGTAGAAGCTGCCAGGTCTTGGGTTATTCTGATTGGGTTTCCACAATATTCAAATTGTTTCTTTCTGGCTGCTTGCAGTATTTTCTCCTTGATCTGGGAGCTCTGGAATTTGGCAACAATATTCCTAGGTGATTTCTTTTTGGGATCTATTTGCGGAGGCGATCGATGGATTCTTTCAATTTCTATTTTGCCCTGTGGCTCTAGAATATCAGGGCAGTTCTCCTTGATAATTTCCTGAAAGATGGTATCTAGGCTCTTTTTTGGATCATGGCTTTCAGGTAGTCCAATAATTTTTAAATTATCTCTCCTGGATCTATTTTCCAGGTCAGTGGTTTTTCCAAGGAGATATTTCACATTGTCTTCCATTTTTTCATTCCTCTGGTTCTGTTTTATAATATCCTGATTTCTCATAAAGTCACTAGCTTCCACTTGCTCCAATCTAATTTTTAAAGTAGTATTTTCTTCAGTGGTCTTTTGGACCTCCTTTTCCATTTGGCTAATTCTGCCTTTCAAGGAATTCTTCTCCTCATTGGCTTTTTGGAGCTCTTTTGCCATTTGAGTTAGTCTATTTTGTAAGGTGTTGTTTTCTTCAGTGTATTTTTCAGTATTTTTTTGGGTCTCCTTTAGCAAGTCATTGACTTGTTTTTCATGGTTTTCTCGCATCCTTCTTATTTCTCTTCCCAATTTTTCCTCTACTTCTCTAACTTGCTTTTCCAAATCCTTTTTGAGTTCTTCTATGGTCTGGGGCCAGTTCATGTTTTTCTTGGAGGCTTTGGTTGTAGGCTCTATGACTTTGCTGTCTTCTTTAGGCTGTATGTTTTGGTCTTCTTTGTCACCAAAGAAAGAATCCAAAGTCTGAGACTGAATCTGGGCGCGTTTTCGTGTCCTGGCCATGTTCCCAACCAACTAATTTGACCCTTGAGTTTTTCATGACTGCTTGTAGATTACAGAGTTCTATGTTCTACGTTTGGGGGGGAGGTGCCAGCTCTGTCAGAGCCGCACTCCTCCTTCCCCAAGGACCCCCAGTCCAGACTGGGCTCAGATCTTCGGCAGGCTGTGCACCCCTGCTGTGATCCGCCACTTATTTCCCCCCACCAGGTGGGCCTGGAGCCGGAAGTAACAACAGCTGTAGCTGCCCCACCTCCGCTGCCCCCGGGGCTGGAAGCTGAACCGCGAACTCCTTCCACTCCCGCAGCTTTTCCCACTAACCTTCTCCGCAGTCTTTGGTGTTTGTGGGTCGAGGGGTCTGGTAACTGCTCCCGTATTCAGGGCGCTAGGGCCCCCTCCGCCCGGCTTCTGGACTGGATCGTCCACGCCGCTCAGGCTGGGCTCTGCTCCACTCCGTTCCCAGCTCCCAGCTCCCAGCTCCCAGCTCCGTGTGGAATAGAGCTCACCCAGAGACTATCCGGGCTGTCCTGGGCTGGAGCCCTGCCTCCCTCCGCTGTTCTGTGGGTTCTGCCGTTCTAGAACTGGTTCAGAGCCATTTTTATAGGTTTTTGGAGGGACTCGGGTACGGAGCTCACTCTAGTCCGTGCTTACCAGCCGCCATCTTGGCTCCGCCCCCCCCATGTACTTAATAATTTTGAACTAATTTTTAGCAAACAAAAATTTTAATGGATTTTATTGCCTTTGAGCACCTGAAATACATTTTTTTCTCTATTTGAGTAAATCCTGTTTGCAGACTTCAAAATGGACTCATTCATTTGCAAATAAACCCATTTTTGAAAATAAGCTGAAAAATTTCCCTCATTGCAGTATATTTATAGTTAATAATGTCTATCAGTCTATTATCAATCTATCCATTTCTATCTACCATCTATTTTTCTATCCATTTGTCCATCTCTTTTTACTCCGCTGCCTTCTCCCCGCCCTGCCTCCATACCCTCCCTCCAACCCCCCCCATGCCTCATATATACAAATTTATGTTGGGTCAAGAAGGACTTACCTGTCTTACTATTTTATTATAAAGGGAATGAGGAAGAAAAGGAAAAGGTAGAGATCTAAAGAAATTCCTAAAGGAAAGGAGTAAAGCAAGACATAAAAGAGCACGGAGATGAAAACATGTCACTTAATTGAACTATGAAGAAGAAAGAAAAAAAGGAGAGGAAAAAGTATGGCCTGCAGCTCTTTGTTTATGAGAACATCTGTCTAGGGTGTGGACAGCTGGAGATGCATCTTTGGAAGGTTTTTTTACTACTTGAAATTTGTTTCAGCCAAATAGATTTACTTCAATGTATCACACAAAAATGAATAGCTGGGCTTAGAAATCAGTTTTGCCCTGTTGCAAATATATTTTATACATATATCTTGCATATTACAGGATATGGGATTAATTCTTTGTGGAAGATTTTCTAAGGACCAGCCTCCCAAAATGAGTTAAGTAGAATTTCCTCTTGGAACCCTGGTTTAATCCACCTCCCACCTCAACCCTGTACCTCTGTCCTTGTAAAACTCACCATTAAACTATAAACTTCAGTAAAATGAACATGAAGAACTATATGAGTACCATAATATTTCTTTGATTGTTAAGGAGTTTTTTTTTAATTTTAGCTAAAGAATTTGTGACATTTTAAAAGAAACTTTTTAATGTCCTGAGCATCCCATTAAAATGAGTTCATTAGCAATGAATTATTAACCTAAATTTTCAAAGCAAAGGCAAAAAATGCTCAACAAACGTAAAGAGATGTGTGGCAGCATATAACTTCAGGCCATTGTTTATATATTATTACAGCTATTATAACTAATTGATGCACTAGCAGTTAATTAGTAGCCTTGATTCCCCAAATGTTTTGCAGGACGATTATGTTGTACTGCTTTCAAAATGCTCAATATTCTAGAGCCATGGTGGGCCTTCTTAGCTTCTGCCTTCCTTTTTCATACAACCTACTCTCCCTGTACTTCCAAAGAAGAAAGAAAGCTCTATCAAACCTTACCCTCTTTCTTAAAAGTTCAAGCATTCAGTTTTCACAATATTCTATCATTTGTTTAGCTCAAATAAATTTGAACATATTTGCATCTTAATTAAAGGGAAAAGCAAAGAAGAGGTGAAGTCAGGTCACTGATAGCACTGCCTGAATGAGCCTAAATGAAGCACAGTTACTTGGGGTTCAACCGTCCTATAGTGTCAGAGGAATTCCTTAACACTGATAAGTGAAATCTACCAAATATTCTTTATTCTGTTTTCCCATGTAGTTCATTTTTTAAATATTTGTATTTAATTTTCCAAAAAATTGAGATCTTTGTCAGGGAACATTTCTTGATCAAGAAAGTTAGTTACTACCTTTGGGTTAGTATCTGCATTCAGAAATATGATGAATCCAGACAGCTTCCATATCACCTTGCCATTTGAATAAGGAATTTCTGTATAGCTCTATTTATTCACATGATTTTATAGAATGATAACTAGAAAATGGTATAGAAGTTCATCTTTGTGCAGGCAAAAATATCAAATTTCCATCACCAATATTTTCAGCCAATTTCCACCTAGATGCTTTTGATCATGTGAAGCAACAGGAGTATAGATTTACCTTCACAAAATCAGCATGTTAGTTGTTTCGTATCATATAACATGTTGAATTCAAATAAAAGAACCTAAGGCACTTTATAAGTTGTCAACTATCATATTAATATTGTCATATGTAGATACATATTGTAATTTAGAAGCAAAACCATTGCTCATTTGTATTTTTAAATATATGAAAACAAGCATATGAAAGGGAACATACCTGCTAAGGCATGCTCTATGGATGGTCAGGTCCTTTGAGTACTATACAATATGTTGATGACCCAGTAGTTGGTTGCTTCAAGCCCTCTGGAAGAGATCTATAACAAGGCAAGACTGAGTTAATCAATGAACAGCTTATAAGCTCTATTCATGTTCTTATATTAGCAGAAGGCATGCTTTCAGCATGTTGAATAGATTTCCTGTGGTGATCTTATGGGATGACATGAGCAAGAGTCATACAGAATGGGCAGGCATGGATGAGTTGCTAGCTAGCTACATCGTTGTAGCTAATATCTATAAGAATGAGGTCAAAGATCCACTTGAATATATTGAGAATTTTTATCAGCAACAATAGTGGAACCATCAAAGTTAGGCCTCTGTACCTGATCTATTGATTAAGTCAAGAACAGTTGGACCCTATCAAGTATAGTCAATAGAAATAAAAGTTAGAGGCATTACAAGTTTATAAACACTGAGAAAATAAATCTTAAGATGTCTCAGAGAGAGTATAGTTCTAAAAGAATGGGAAGATCACAGACCATACTTTTCCTAAGGAAGGAAAAACAAGGTGGATGCGTGGAGGTGTGGATGACCTCAGCAGCTGCTGATCCATGTACCTGTTTTCTTGTCTCTATAAACATCTTCATGATGATTTATATGTGCATCTTCAATGAAAATGTGAGGTGGCAGGCTTTTAGAATGATTTTCTGTGGTAGAGCTCATGGAGTTCATTGTTATAATCATGCAACTGATTGAGAGGTATCTAGAATATAAAT
The DNA here is from genome assembly GCF_011100635.1 of Trichosurus vulpecula. NCBI lineage: Eukaryota > Metazoa > Chordata > Mammalia > Diprotodontia > Phalangeridae > Trichosurus > Trichosurus vulpecula. Next base: position 198,659,567 of record NC_050573.1, read on the forward strand.
TCCTCCTGTGCTTATTTACCTCAGGAAAGCACTTGACTGGATATAACTAAGTACAGCCTTGAGTCTACAGATAAGATAACTCTTATTCATGCCTCAAGATCACAGAAGGCACCATGATGGATAAGTCTGCAGAGTTAATTCTACTTAAATCATTTGCTTAAAATGGCTATTAAGTGAAGTACTAAAACAGGAACGTATTATTTTGCTAACAGTATTTACCCCCGGGGCAGGTAGGTGGTACAGTGGATAGAATATTGGGCCTGTAGTTAGGAAGACCTGAGTTCAAATCACTTAACCCTGTTTGCTTCAGTTTCTTCATCTATAAAACGAGTTGGAGAAGGAAATGGCAAACCACTTCCACATCTTTGCCAAGAAAACCCCAAAAGGGCTCAGAAAAGACTCAATGACAACACCAATTCACCCATGTTGTGGAAGACATCCTACATGAATTCCAAGAAAAAGGATGATTTCCTATTGATGGCAAGACTTTTTAAATGTTTGTATTTGCTGATGATGTGCTTCTAATTTCACTGAGCTCTAGAAAAATACAAAACCTTCTCAATGTAAAAGTGGTAAAGAAAGTGGCCTAACTAGACATCCTACAAAAATGAAATGGATGAAAATAAGTATATTTTTCATATTGTGACTTCACTCCATTGAGTTTTATCCAATTTATAATATCAGTAGATGTGTAGAGGAAGCTCGCTCACACAGTGGATAGAACACTAGACCCAGAGGCAGGAAGACCTGTGCTCAAATCTAGCCTCAGACACTCACTAGCTGTGTGAACCTGAGGAAGTTGCTTAAACTCTGTTTGCCTCAGTTTCCTCACATGTAAAATGGAGATAATAACAGTACCTACCTTGAAAGAATGAGGATTTAATTAGATAATATTTGTGAAGTGCTTAGCACAGTGCCTACCTGGCACATAGTAGGTGTTATGTAAGTGCTTATTTCCCTTTCCCCTTCCCCTGATGAAGACGGAAAATGAACTGGGCCTGGAAATGAGGATGAATTCAGAATGGATTTTTTTGGGAAACTGCACTGTTCTTTTAATGATCACAAATCGTTCACTGCCACAGAAACCGATTATTTAATACCAATATTTTTCAGTGATGCTATATTTATGAAGCATGGTATTCTATACTATTATGAAAGTTAAAATTACAACTTTTCAAAGGGCATTGGAAAGGGCTATATGGTCAGAATATGCTATCAAAAATGACTTATGTAGGATGAGTGGTGAGAGTGTATGTTATCCATAATACCAGATGTGGACGTGGGCTGGTAATTCATCTACCCATTTGTCCATCTATATCTATCTGTCTGTCTATCTATGTCTGTCTATCTGTCTGGTTATTTATTTCCTGGAGGAGGGGGATGAGATCTGTGATTTCATTTGGTTCGGGGGGAGGGAGAATGGCTAGCCAGCCAGCTACTCCTCTAGTCTCACTGGTGGGCTAGAGTCAGCGCTTGGCTATACATTATCATTGCCCATGTTCCATGGCCTGGCCTGGTTAGAGAGCAATCCTTAATCATTTAAAAACAAACAAACGAATTGCTAATTTTGTAGATCACAGCCCATTAATTCACTTGTGAATGGTATTGCCCAAATTAGGTCACATGTAGCCAATACTCCCTCTGTCACTTTCTACCCTTCTGCTAGTGTCATAATATTGAGTCCACCTCTGTGATGTTGCAGCTTATCTTGCCATGCTGCCTGGTGGGGAGGAACCAAAACCTTTCCATCAAAGGTCATTTGCATGTAGGTATGTAGGCGTGTACATTGCCTTTTGGTTCTGAAGATATAACCATTGATAGTAAACTACTTTCTGTGTATGTGACAGTGACAAAAAGTGAATAGATCTTTTCCATATTCAAAGCATTTGTTGTTTCTCCACTTGGGCTTCCATTTATGGGATCTATAATAGTGTATAACTTTGCCTATTGGCTTTTGGGACAATCCATTGTTTTATCTTATGTAAATGTTTGTACTATACAAACTGCTCCTCAGTTTTCCTCATATGAATGTGGACTACTTGCTGCTTCCTTATATTGGTGCTGGAATACTCTTCTTAGGCCTTGCATTATTTCCTCTGCCTAACTGGCTTAGAATATCCTGTATTCAGATTACTATATAATATTTGTGAATTCAGCTGTAAGAGTAGAGAGAGAGAGAGAGGGAAACTGAGAGAGAGACAGACAGAAAGAAAGAAAGAAACAAAGAGAAAGAAAAAGAGAAAGATAGAATGAGGCAGTGAAATTGTACCTTCCTATCACACTGGTAGTTATAATCCACCATGATAGAAAGCACAAAGAACTATGCGTTTGGGTGTGAAGGTGTGCCCTCCTGCTACTTGAAAAGAAAAAGATCATATTCTGTTGAAAATATACCTACTGAGATAATTCAATTTCATTTGTAAAAATGTGGCTTTATCCAGAAATTGTCAGTGATATGATAAAGCTAATTAAGACATGCATGGTGTTAACAGTTTCATTAGAGGAGATAATATTGCACAAGAAAAATAAGAAATCATTATGATGAATGTCTCAACATTACATTACATGTTAATGAAGTGTAAACGATCTAATTATTTTTGAAAGAATACAGATTCGATTAAACTGTCGGAATTAAATTGGAAAGGACAGCCGATTGTACTTTTTATGTACAGACAAGTTAACGTTAATTAGGCACAATCTACAGGAACAAATGAGGCACAACCCTCAGTGAACAATCATGTATCCATTGCTCAAGGCAGGTTTCATAAAGAAATATATTAGGGGAAAAATTGTAAGTCAATTAAATACAGTGCTATAGCAGTGGGAGGGAAAATGAGGAAAAATCTCAGTTCCTTCCTCTTACATTTTGAATGTGTTTATAGAGCAATCACCCTGCTAGTGCTGCTCCATTTCGAAGAATTGAAGTGCTGGAAGGGACCTCAAAGGTCATCTATACTTCACACATATCAAAACAGGAATCCTTTTTACACTCTCCTCCATCAAGCGATTACCCAGCATCTGTGTGAAGTTCTCCAGTGACTGGGAACTCACTATAGACTGAGGCAGGTCATTCCACTTTGTCATTGTTGTGTAGTTGTGTCTGACTCTTTGCGACCCTATTTTGGGTTTTCTTGGCAAAAATACTGAAGTGGTTTACCATTTCCTTCTCCAGCTTATTTTACAGATGAAGGAACTGAGGCAAACAGGGTTAAGTAACTGGCCCAGGGTCATACAATTGGTAAGCATCTGGGGCAGATTTGAACACAAGAAGAGGGGTCTTCCATACTCCAGGATAGGTGCTATCACCATTGTACCACCTAGCTAAACTAATTCTAAGGAAGATTTTCCTTGTATTGAACTGAATGCCATCTCTTTGCTACTTCTTTCCATTGTTCCTAGTTTTCCCTTCTGGGGCAAGAAGAAAAAACAACCACAAACAAGCAGAATCCCTCTGCCATGTGATAACACCAGTTATTTGAAGATAGCTATCAAATGCCTTCCCAGACCTCCATTTGCTGGGCTGAACATTCATGCTCCTTTGATTGTACTGACTATCCATTCCAATGTTTCTTCTCTGGACCTGCTCCAGTTCGTCAATGTCCTTTTGAAAATGTCATACCCAGAACTAAACACAGATATAGCATGATCAGGGCAGAGAATAGTTGGATCCTATCTTTTAAAATTCTGGATACTATGCTTTTATGAAGGCAATCTAAAATCAGTTTTGGGTGGTCATGTCAGTTCATTGATTGTGTTGAGCTTATAGCCCATGGAAACCCCTAGATCTTATTCATATGTACCTTTTGCATATGGCCTAGCTATGACTTCCCTGTCCTGTACTTGGCAAATGATTTTTTTTGAAACCAAATGTAAGAATCCACATTTCCCTATTAAATTTCTTATTAGATATGCTTTATCATTCTAGCCTGTTAAAATCTTCTTAATTCCTTATTCTGTCAGTCACTATATTAGCCAGCTTAACCCACTTTATGTTATCTGCAAATTGGATAGGTATATCATCTATGCTTTCGTTCAAATCATTAATAAAAGTGCTAAGGAGAAAAGCAAAGCTCAGATGCCTTTGCTATATTACATTGGAGTCCTCTGTGAAGGGTGGCAATGATGCATTGCTCTTGGGCTCTGGTTATTCAACCAGTTCTAGATCCACTATGATCTAGTCTACATGTCTCCATATTATCTTCAAAGATTTTATGAAAAACTTTGTGAAATATATTACTGAGATACAGATTTTTCAGGGTAGCTAGGTAACACAGTGGATAGAGCACCTGAGTTCAAATCTGGCCTCAGATACTTACTAGCTGTATGATTCTGGGCACGTCACTTAACTCTGTTTGCCTCAGTTTCCTCATCTGTAAAATGAGCTAGAGATGGAAATGGCAAACCACTCTAGTACCTTTGCCAAGAAAACCCCAAATGGGGTTTTGCAAATCAGAACATGACTGAAACCACTAAACAACACAGATTTTCTATACCTAAAGAATTCATTTGGTCTGTCAGTGTGTGTTTGTGTGTGTGTGTGTGTGTGTGTGTGTGTGTGTGGTGTGAGTAGGGGAGGGATGAGAGTTATAATTTCCTTAGTATAGAGAACTCCTGAAGGGAAAACTCCTTTTGCTAAGGCAGTTTGCCATTGCTCTGAAACTTAACACCTTAGTGAGTTGCCTGGGGGCATTGCAAGGTTAAATGACTTGCTGAGGGACATAGAGCCAGTATGTGTGAGAGATGGGGCTTGAACTTGGGCCTTCCTGACTCTTAGGCTGGCTCTCTTTCCTGTGCCATGTTGCCTCTGTTAGGATCTAATGACTGTCCAAAAAGGAATTAGGGTTAACCAGATATGGTCTGACTTAGTGAATACATTGCAGACTCATCCTTGTTTACCCTTCTAAATTATGACAATGAATCCCTTTAATAATTTTTTAAAAATAATTTTTGCTAGTTAGAAGCCAATCTCACCAGTTTATACTTTGAAGAATTCACTGCCTTATTCTTTTTGAAAATTGGGACAATATTTGTGCATCTCCAGTCCTGTGGTACTCCTTGCATTCTTCAGAAGTTTTCATAAATCCCTGATATTGACTTGGTATTCATGTCCATGAATTCTTTTAGCACCTTTGGTGTAGTTTGTCTATACCAGGTAATCCAACTCATTGAGAGTAATGAGGCACTTATGTATCATTGCCTGAAAGCCTTGGGTTTCAATTCCTTGTTAAATTTTTTATTCTCTATATTTTAGTCTTTCTTCTTAGTAACAGAAAAGAGTTTTCCTTATTTCTATTATTGATAATTATCATCCCATTCATCCTATACAGTGGTCTTAAATCTATTTCGATTTTACTTTTGCTCCAGTACAGCTAAAATGAACAAACTTCTTTTTGGTTTTCCTTAGCATTCAGTACCAACGCCAGCCATATCGCATTTTGGCCACCATCCTCATAGTACCATGACATTGTTTTGTATTATCTTTTGCTGCCTGCCCTTCCATATTCTGTATATATTAAAAAATTCGAATTAGTTGATCAGTTTCCTGTATATCCACTCATAAGATCATAGATCTAGAAATGGAAGAATCCTCACAGGCCATCGAGTCCAATGCTCTTATTTTATAAATGAGAAAACTTAGTTGCAGGGAAGATAAGCGACTCGGTTACACAGGTAGTAAACATCAGAGGTGGTATTTGAACCCAGATCCTCTGAAGCCAGAGCTAGTTCTCATTCCATGTCTATTTTTCTTAGCTAGTTTCTTTTCTTCTTTATTGTAATCATTTGTATTTGTATCAGCAAATATTTTTCCCCTTTGAAACCATCCCATCCCTTTTGCGCTGGCTTCTCTAGAACAATAGACCATGGAAACCTATCTATCTTTTCTTTGAAAGAATATTTCTCCGAAAGGATAGGACATGATCTTGGCATTTGATAAATAACTTTTAGAAGGCAGTATAATTTCATCACAAGGCCCATGCCTCTAATGTTAGCAGATGGGTTTTCTCATTGAGTTTTTCTTTACACCAACAACCAATGACTGGCTGAAAGGCATAGGTGAGCTGCTTATTGAATTCGTGGATGATCCTAAGTATGTTGGCATGGCTGAATTGAGATCCAAAAACATCTTGGCAGGTTGGAATGATGAGGCAAATGTAATAAGATGGAATTTGATAGGGATAAGTGTAAAGTCCTCTTCCATTAACATCCTCCTCTAGTTCTTAAAGGTCTTGCCAGCTTTGTACTAGTTCTGGCAGGTCCTATCATGCTGGAAGGATTTCCAATATGGTCCCACTGCCAGACTGTTTGCATATCATCTGAGGACCAACTTAGATAAGTTTGAGAGGCTCATGATCAGGTTGGATGGATGTAAGGTGATGAGTTTTTCAGCCACAGAAACACTCAAATACCATCTACTCTGGTAGCTAAGTGGCATGGTGGATAGAGTGCTGGGCTTGGATTGGGAATGACTGAGTTTAATGGTTAATAGACAATAAACATTTAAAAAGCATCTACTATGTGCCAGGAATTATGCTGAGGATATAAATACTAAAAGAGAAAGACAGTCCCTCCTCTCAAGAAACTTATAATCTTAATAGGGAACACAAAACGCAAAAACAAGCTGAAAAGGGGAGGGGGAGGAGGAGCTACCACACACAGGGGCATGGTGGAAAAGACAGTCAGAGACATCCCAAGGTAGTGCAGCCAGGTGAGAAATGAGGAGGTATCTGAGCCAGGTTCTTTCCTTAAATGGAAGTTTGAAGTTCATGCCCCCATTCTCCAGTCGGAGAGGCAGAGGGTAGTGATGAGATGGAGTATCAAAGCTGATGAGATCTTACAGAATGATGAGGTCATCCCAGTACTGAGTTTTCTGGGGCATGGTGGAGACATTGGTCAGAGAAATCCCAAAGCAGTGCAGCCAGGTGAGAAATGAAGAGTTTGAACCCTTCCTCAGACATGAATTGCTGTGTATTCCTGGGCAAGCCAGTTAATTGCCTTCAGCTTCAGTTTCCTCAGCTGGGAAATGGGGATGATAAAAGCACCTATCTTGCTGGGTATTTTTTTGAGGATCAAATGTAAAGTACTTTGTAGATCTCGAAACACTATACAAACTATTATCACCATGTTATTATTATTAAGGATAATTATTACTTCATTACAGAGATTTTTATTTATTTAATTTTATTTACAGAGTATAATTATTACTACATTATAATCTATCTTGGTGTAAGTAATCCTTGCAATAATGCAATCAAGGACCCTTAAAGTAATGAAGTATTGAAGGAAATGTAAATTTTACTGCAGAGAGTATAATTCCAATACCCTGGCTGGGGTGCTGGAATTCCAAACGTACACTTGCCTAAAAGACAGAGAACTCGCTCAAGGCAAGTGCTCACATGGAGGTCTGTAGAAGGAACACTGGGACACTCTCAAGGTCTCTCTGAAGAACTTTATAATTCATTGCATAACATGGGAGACAGTGGCACAGGACTACCTGGCATGGTGTGCTGGTATCAAAGAAGGTGCTGTGCTCTATGAGCAAAGCAGAGTAGAAGTAGCTCAAAAGAAACCAATTAAGTACCCACTATGTGCCAGGCACTGTGCTAAGCACTGGGGATACAAAAAGAGGCAAAAGGCAGTCCCTACTCTCAAGGAGTTCACAATCTACTAGGGGGGACATGCAAACAAATATTTCTAAACAAGCTATATAGAGGACAGAAGGAAATAACTAAAAGAGGGAAGTCACCAGAATTAGGAGGGATTGGGAAAGACCACTTGTAGAAGATGGTGATTGTAGTTGGGACTTACAGGAAACCAGGGAAGCCAGGAAGCAGAGATGGAAAGAGAGGACAATACCCAATACCATGCCCTTCTCTCCCCCACCCCCCACCTGCCCTCGACTAAGAATGAAAGAAGAACAAAACCTCTGTTACAAAAACATATCAAAACAACTTTGGCTATGTCCAGAAAAATGTGGAGAACGTGTGTGTTTAAGGCTCATGGATGGAGAGGCAATGCACGCCTCCATTTGTGTAGGGTCTCTGGTGTTATCTGGTGATATCATCGGACTTATCCACCAGGGCTGCTCCCTTTTGAGTTTGCTCTCTGGTGGCCTTGGGTGGTGGACAGTCTAGGTCGTGTGTTCCATCATCACTGTGCATTACTGTTCGTTATTGCTCTGTTGATCCTGTGAACGCTGCTGGCTGCTGCCCACTGTGGCTAAGTGTGGACAAGAGGTAGTGGAATTACTTTTGCCTTCTAGTTTCTGGCTTCGGCTGAAATCTTTCTTCTAGGTACTACCTTTTCTTCATAGGAATATTTCTGCTTATAGAGTTGGTTTGCTTTGTTTGTGTTTTAGGCAAGGAAGGGCCCCAGCATACCCAGTCATGGGACTAAGGAAAAGCCCTTCCTGGCTTTTTTCCCCATAAGGAAATCTGTTTGTTTCTTTAAAACTTGATCTGAAAGGGCATGCCTTTTTTTTTGAGGGGAGAAGACAAGGCAATTGGGGTTAAGCTAGTAAGTGTCTAGTGTCAACTGTCTGAGGTCAGATATGAACACAGGTCCTCCTGACTCCAGGGCAGGTGCTCCATTCAGTGTGCCACCTAGCTGCCCCGGTATCTCTTCTCTAGAAGGAGATTCTTCTCCTGCTCCTTCCCCAGGCACCAAGTTCTATAGAATAATGAATGAGTGGTTGTCCCAGATAACTCATTTCCCGGTCACCTGTTTTTATATCAGAGGCATCAATCTGAAATAGGGCTAGAATTTCTCTGTGACTCCTTGCTTAATTTCTCATGGCTAAACTATACCCAGTCAGTAACTATTTAGGGGGATTCTGATTCAGCAAACTGGCAAGAGTTCTCTGGGTTCCAATACCCAGGTTTTCAACTAGAGCTAGCTTTTCATAGAAAGTAGAATGTTTTAAAGTTTGCAAAGCTCTTTGCAAATATTGTCTTATTTGTCCTCACAAGAACCTTGAAAGTTTGGTTATTATTATCCCCATTTTACAGATAAGGAAACTGAGGTAAATAGAAGCTTGTCTAGGGTCATACAGCTAGTATGTCTTTCTGCCTGTTGAATCCAACTCTCTAGCCACTGTAGCACCCACCCAGTGCCTACAAGACTTACTTTTCCATGCAAATGAATGAAAGAATGAAAAGGCCCATGAGTATAAAGTTAATCCAAGGAGTCAAGGTCATTGTCTTCCCCCCTGCCTAGTTACATTTCTGGCCTTTGGTTTATATTTGTGTCCATACACACACACATATACCCCACACACACATACACATACAGAGCCTTTGGAGCAGTAGTATGTCATAAGCGGATAGAGAGTGGCCTCAGAACTAGGATGAGTTGGGTTTAAGTCCTGGATCAGAGACACAAGAGCTGTGTGACTCTGGACAAGTCACTTAACTTCTCAGGGCTTTAGAAGATTCTCTAAACCTCCAAGTTGTAGAAGAGGTTCCGACTTGACTTGGTATTTCCATTTGAGACTTCCTTACAATGATGATCCGGTCTCTGTCCCAATCCCCTAAGTAGCCTTTGAACGTTTTCCGGGAAGCCTGCTCTCCATCCACAGGTGGTCCTCAAACGTTTGCCAGCATAGTAGCAGACTGACTTCGTGTCTCTTCTGGGTTTCTCATAGCTAAAACAGCCAGGTGGCTCAGGGGCTGTGACCTCCACTGGAGAAGGAACCATGACTGCTTCAATTACTAGGTACATGCAGTCTCCCTTGATAAGCTTTTTTTATACAGATGTGCTTTTTTTTAAAGGCTCTTCTTCTGCCAGTAATCATTTTAGACAACAAACATTTGGAAAATTCTTCACAAAGATAAAGAAGAAGAACAGTAATTTTTCATACTCTAGGCTGGTGACTTTAGTTCCTGGACAACTAAGATTTAACCCCGGTTGGATGAAAGAACAAGACTCCAAAAAGACTTCGAGATGTTAGAACGATGGGCTGAATCTAATAAGATGAGATCTAGGAAGAATCAACGTAAGCCATATTTCTGGCTTAAATGAGGCATTAATGGAAGTCTAACTTCAGGATTTTGGAGGATAAGTTCTTCTCCTTTCCATAAGTGGGTGGCATATTGCTATTAAAAACAGCTGAGTGGCTTTGTTTGGGGATCCCATGTGCCTGAAGTCATTGTGACAGTTTTGATTATGAGTCTGCATATGAAGTTTCAAAGCAATCTACCAAAGGAGAATAAGAAAGTGACAAAGATGTCTCATTATTTTAACTACACAGGTACCCTGTTTTACCAAACCCAAAATACAAAATGCTCATTTAAAACAAAAAAGGCCCAACTAATCAAAAAGAGAATGATTATTTGCAATAACAAAAGGATTCCTCTATTAAATGAATATGTAAAAGGAGGCTTTGCTTTATGAAAAGATCCTATGAAACGGTCCTATAAACTCTGATGTATTTAAAATATGATTTGATTAACACAACTTTTAATGGAGATGCCAATTGCATTAAACAAGGTAAACCAAAATAACTGCTCTTTAGCTTTCTCCCCTTTAGGAAAGCTCCTACCAAGGGGGAGGGCCCTGGAGCAGGAAATTACCTTGTGATTTGAAGGAGCCAGATTTTTTTTTTACATTTAGCTTCAAAAGTTTAGGATAATTATTAATAATTAGAAATGAGTAGAAAACCCACACCAAGTCACTTATTCAATGTAATTTGTGGTTAACAATAGTTTCTTTTTTAAAAACAAGGCTATCTCATGGGAGTCAGAACAAGGGAGTCATACAGTCTTTTTGTTTTAATTTCTGGCAGCTAGAAGAATCAGGTTTTGCACAAACTATATACAGAGAACTGTGAGCTTTAGCTTTATCAAAAGGGGGGTGGTGGTGGTTGTGGAGATTGGGGGAAGGGAGCACATGCATAGCAACAAAAAGTAGTAGGTAAAAAGAATGATATTTTTGGGTTAAAAATTCATTTGGTGTCAGTTTAAATAGAATCCATGTTTATAAAAGGTGCCTCTCAGCAGGCTAAGCTATTTGTTTTGTATATGCTGGGGGTCAGGAGGACTATGAATTATTTAAAACTATTCAAGGAATGGTATCTTGGTGTTATAGCCCACATGAGTCCAGAGGACACTGCATGGGGCATTCATACTAGCAGTGGACACCAATAGCTGTCTTAAGGAAAAGGCCACAGTGTTTAGAGGGATAGGGAAGAAGGGAAATCACAGAATTATCCTCGCAGAGAAAATCTTTCCTTTCTTGAGGAGATTAGTTCAAAAGGTGCAGTAAAATAAACTAGGAACTTGGTTTACTAATAGAATATCTGCTCCTTCATGATGCTTTGAAATAGAGCAACCCTGGGAAAACTTTCTAGATGATCTGTATAGCTTCTGGAGAATTGTCTTGAGGATCCTGTTAAAAGAGCATTCTAAAACACTGGAATCTCTCTTAATGAAGTTAAAACCCCTTTATTTATGTTGTGGAATCATAGATTTAGAAGTATCTGGGACCTTAGAAGTCATCTATTACAACCTCCTAATTTTGCAGATGAAGAACTGAGGTCAGAGAGGGTGAATGCTTTCCCCAATTTTACATAAGAAGTAAGTGTTAAAGCCAGGAATCAAACTCAGAGCCTTTGAATACAAAATAGGCAGTTTCTACCATTCCACATGGCTTCTTTTAAGTGGAAATAATTATATCGAATGTTTTTCTTTGTGTAAATGTTTGACTAACTGCATGTATATGTAGGTATGTGTGTGTATGTATGTATTTATGTGTGTATAGATATCAATATGTATAAGGGCAACTAGATTGCTCAGTGGATAGAGTGCTGGGCCTAGAGTCTCAAATCTGGCATCATACACATAAACTGTGTGACCCTGGGCAAGTCACTTCACCCTGTTTGCCTAAGTGTCTCATCTGTACAATGAACTGGAGAAGGAAATGGCAAACCATTCTATTATCTTTGCCAAGAAAACCCCAGATGGGCTCAAGAAAATTCAGACATGACTGAAAGTGACTGAACAACAAATTTATGTGTACACATGTAGCTTTCTAAATATGTATAAACATACATAATTATGTCTATGTATATATATATATATATTATTTGTTTCCAGGGCTTCATCTAGAAAATAGTTGATCTTCTTAAGTGGAGAAACCTAACAGAGAAGGCCAACAATAGTTTATAGTACAAGTTCATTTTCAAAACAAGGGAAGATTATAACAAAATAGCAAAAAAAAAATCACTGGGGTTGGGAGGAGGGCAGAAGAAGTTTAGGGAGCTTAGGATTTGTTCTGTGAACCTTGAGAGGCATGAAAATGTATGTGAAATGAAACAGATCTTCCATTATTTCTCTTGTGGCCTCTTGTTATCAATTATGATAAGACTTCGCATTTGAACCCCACTACCATTACGTAGGAGCAGCGAGGTGGTTCAGTGGATAGAGCACCAGACCTGGAGTCAGGAGACCTGCCTTCAAATATGTTCTCAGATGCTTACAAGTTGTGTGACCCTGGGCAATTCACAACCGCATTTGCCTCATTTTCCTCATCCATAAAATGATCTGGAGAAAGAAATGGCAAACCACTCTAATATCTTTGCCAAGAAAACCCTAAATTGAGGTCACAGAGAACTGGACACAAATGAAACAGCTAAATGACAATGACAACCACATATGTGTGTATATAATAAAGTGGCAACGGTCCTTATAAAGATGAAACAGTGATAGCATGTCACTAAACACATATAGAAGAAAACCATGTGAGAGGCTGCACAGTTTGTAAATTCTTCAAGGATTTATCCTCACAATAATTCAAAGAGGAGAAAATGGAAAAGATCAATCACAAAGGGTACTCTCTTCCCCACCCCCCAAAAGTGACGATCCCCGTGCTTACTCTATCTTCTTTAGCAAACATCTTATCAAACTGTTCTGTGCGTTCCTTGAGTACATTTTGGAATAAAATAGGAGATGGAAACAGGTAGACTTTCACAGATGATTTTTTTATAACATGCCACATTTTCACAGCCAGACAATTAAAGGGTAAAAAGAATATATGATTCCCCCTGCTGTGTCTATTGTTTGTTGGTTTCAAAAGAGCATTCGATTTGTTAGATCAAAATTCAGACTTTAATGCTGCTTTCCAAAAGAGATCTCCCATTTCACCACTAAAACTCAAATGGATCTCACTGATCTGGGTGCCTAGTCAGTGCAGTACAGCCTATCGATATCTTCTCATCCTGTGCTCTTCTTGTCCATACCTTCCCCCAAATCCTCCAAAAAGATATTGGAGGTCTCCACCAGGTGTCACAACATTTCAAAGGAGCACCACTCAGGTTGTATTATACCTCACTCTTGCTACGTGAATGACCCACCTTCTTTCTGATCATAAATTTATTGGATTATATCCCTTATGCCCTTTCTTGCTTAAAAACCATCCTTGATAATATATAACAGCCTGCTTGTGTTCATCAGATGTATTTTCACTCCTTGAGTCACCTGCAATTTTTATTATTGAGAGATCATAGTATTCCATGATTCAAAGTCAAAGGCATCACTAGGAAAAATATTGTTATAAAAATTTAATTTTTTATATGTATCAGGAAGGTTGGAATCATTGAAAGTATTGTGCAAACTCTAAATGCCATCCATCCCACTTTGTTCTATTAAATTTCAGCCCTATGTTATTGTTCATATGCATTTTGGGGCCATCATTTATCTCTCTCTCTCTCTCTATTTTAATGAACTAACTTGGTGGTATTTTTGATCCATTTCATTTTTATTCTGTGAATTGTTAGATCACTCTTTGGAGTGAACACGGATCTCTTTGAAAGATATAATTTTGGGACTAATGCAATCAGCACAATGTCATCAATTGTCTTTTTTTCAGTTGTGTCCAATTCTTTGAGACTTCATTTGAAGTTTTCTTGGCAAAGATACTGGAGTGGTTTGCCATTTCCTTCTCATTTTATAGGTAAGTAGCTGAGGCAAACAGGGTAACACAGCTAGTAACTGTCTGAGGCCGGATTTGAACTCAAGAAGATGAGTCTTCCTGACTCCAGGCCCAGCACTCTGTGCACTATGGCACCACCTAGATGTCCATGTCATCAGTCAATAGGAAGGATTTTGCCATCTATATGAACTCCCTTATCAATTTGGACTCTGAGCTGGATGTCCTCCATGTCAGTGGCAAATAACCTTTGGGAATACTCTCATTCTATTTTATATCTTGTTTAATGTTAATATTTAGAGCATTATTGAAAAAGTTTCTCTCTGTGCTAATATCTTTCTAAGAATCTTACAGGATCTTAAAAGATAAATGGGAGATGCTTTGTTAAAGGAGAGCCTTTAAAAGCTACAAATTGTTCCACTGAACGACAAATTTTTAGTGGTGGTGGTTGGTAAACAAACAATTAATGCTCTATTACCTTGACCTCTATGCCCTGTACCTTCATTCTACCTTAGCTATGAATGGGTATGGTCACGGTCTTGATGTCATCATCACTTTCCTCCCCTCTCTAAGCCATCCTCCATACAGCTGCCAAAGAATATTTCTAAAGCATGGGTTTGACTATGTTACTCTTCTACCCAGCCAACTCCAGTGACTTGCTACAGGAAAAGTACAAATTTCTTTACACAACCTTTTTAATGCCCTGCGCATCCTGGTTCCAACCTCTTTCCAGCTTCATTGGACAATTCTCCCCTTTCTGCATTGGCATCCAGACTAACTGGCCTCCTCTCTGTTCCTTGCATACCACATTCACTGGATCTCCCATCTCTGTTCCATTTTATTCTCTCCTCTCCCCCACCACGTAGAGTCCCTTTTTTAGGATGTAAAAGAAGCACCATCCATCCTCTCATGAAGGCTTTCCTCATGCCCCCAATTGCTAGTACTCTCCCCCACCCCCCAATCTATTCATGTTGCCTATTAGCATTCTTGGCTTCCTTCAGAAGAGCAAGGACTAAAGCCAGGACATAACAGAGCAGAAGGTTTGTCCATTAGGGTTACCTGTTTTTACAGATAGCTATTAAGACAGAGGGATGACAACCACCTGTCCTGTTGTCCCAATGTGTGTATACCTTCAGGGGAGAGTCCAAACTACAAAGTGACACTAAAAGTCTTGCGTGTTTGGTGTATGACCCTGTGAGAGGGCTACAGAAGTATCGGAAGGTCAAGATTTTGTTCCTGCTTTCAATCTCAAGTCCAGTTCTCTTCAGATGAGAGTCTAAACCACATGGTGGCATTGAGTCTGAAGGACATTTGGAACCTGGTGGGAAAAAGGGGGCCCATGAGAGAGGCCAGAAAAATGTTTTGATTGCTTATGGGTTACTGTGAGTTATGCACTTAGCATTGTGCTAAACACAAATATAATCAGAGAGACAGTCCCTGCCTTCAAACAGCTTACATTCCAGTGGGGGAAAATAAAGGCATATGGCATGGGGGCATGGTAGACAGCCCAGAGTGCAGTCTGGAGAGGAAAGAGTTAAAAGACCCATATGGACTAAAATATTCCTAGCAGCTCTTTTTGTGGTGGCAAAGAACTAGAAACTGAGAAGGGGACTATCATTTGGAGAGCCTGTGCAAACTATGCAAATACATAATGAATTGGTCTCTAATAAGCAAAATGAAATGATCTGCATTTTGGCAAAAGTATTAATTTTTCTTCTGCAGTTCAGAGTAATACCGGTAGCAAAGATGAATGAATACACAAACCTTGTAGAAAAAGTGCATTATAACCATGTGCTCTTGTATATATAATCTGTGTAATAAAATGTAAAATATAGTATTTTGCCAGTAGCTAATAATGCATTAACAATTATTCTCTTGTTCCTCCCAGTGGATTCATGGTATAATCAATTTCAGGTAATATTTATTAATCCCATATTCTATATATCAACAACTCAGTTAGCTTTAAAAATTTTCACCAGACTGAATAGAGAAAAAAACTGTGTTCTATTATATTCAGAATAATACAATTCTGTTCAACTGAATTTCAAAGATAGCAGGACAGAAAGAATAAGAAATATATCTTCCCATTCTTAAGTTATGGTACCATATCCCCACACTCATCGAGATCTCGAACCCCTAATTATGTATACCATTTCAGGTCAGGTGGTTACTGCAATATAATACCCAAAGAAACATGGCTAATGTCAGTGTTATTAGCACGGTCACTCAGAAACCAATTGTAGAACACAGTTAGGGTGTCAGATAGATTGTGCACTAATGCTAGACAATGAAAGATTAATTATAGCAAAAAAAATCTGTGACTGCCAAACTCCACAACCAAGTTGCCAAAATGGTAGAAAGATCTCCACGGGGAAGGAGAATGGAGCTTGCCATTCAAAGATGGTTTGCAATTACAAATTGCAAATTGGAGATTTATTTTATTTTATTGTTATTGGCATGCTTTTCTATTCAGCTTAAATTGATTTTGCAGTTTGATTTTAAGACTTCATATATATATATGTAACCTTATGAAATCTATCACCTCCAAAGCCAAGTTACATATCTATAGTCTAAAATAATTTATACAGACATGCAGATTGTGTCTTATGCACAGCAACAAAGATCTATTCTGACCATCATGCCACCAGAAATCAACGGTGGTTGTTGTGTTCACAAAAATCCTTATCTTTCTTTCAAGGCTCAGCCTTCCATAAAGTATTTCTTGATTCATACCTCCTCCTTTTCAAGTTGTTAATGTCCACTTTTCCTCTTTCATTTGTATTGACTATTATATTGATGAGAGGCAGCCTAATTTAGTAGATAAAAGCACTGATCTTGGAATTGGTGGGACATGGGTTTGAATCTTTCTTTTGAGATTTTCAAGCTGTTTGACCCTCAGGACGTCATTTAACCTTTGGAGGACTCAGTTTATTCATCTGTAAAATGAAGGGGTTGGTCTTGAGGACCTCTAAGTCATTATTCCATGTTGTATTCATACAACATGTATGTATATATTTTGTATTCGTTTTCCTTGCCCTCCTCTCCCATATAAGCTCTTTGAGGGAAGAGGCTATTTAATTTCTGTTTTAGTATCTCTAGTGCCCATCATGCTGCTTTGTTCATAGTAGATATTTAATAAATATTTTTAATTGAATCATAAAATGAATGTGGCCAATAATTTCATTTGATTCAATGACTATTTATTAAATGCCTACTGTGTGCTAGGATCTTGGTGTACAAAAATTAAAATTAAAATATCTCTTCTCTCAAGGAGCCAACATTCTAGTGAGGTTTCATTTTTAAGATATCAGAGCTAACAATCTGACTAGTAGATGTTTTTTTTTTTTTTTTGCCTGTGTGAGTAGATGGCGTTTTAGGGTGGGGTCGTATATTATATCACAGAATTGGTGCAGAAGGCTGTCCTCTTTCTCTATAGGGTCTTTATGGCTAACAGCAGTGTCATCTGTGGAAGCAAAAAGAAGACTGGCTATAATGTCAGAGGATCTGGGTTTGAATCCAGGCTATGCTATTTAATATTTGTGTGACCTTGGACAAGTCACTTAACCTCTGTGGACTTCAGCTTCTTCATCTGTAAATTCAAGGATCGGATTAGATGATAGAGAAGTTGGTTTCCAGCTCTGCAACCCTCAATCTAATTTATGGATTTTTAAATAGGAATTTTGGAATAATTTAAATTTGAATATTGGTAATGGTGTGGCATTAATAGAAAGACTTTCAGTAGTTTCTGGTAAAAGACTGTGCTTGTTGTATAGGGACTAGCTGTGCTAAGTATAGAAAAGCTCATTTTAAGTAGGGTGGTTACTGGTGCTGACCTTCCAGCCATAGCAAATTTTAAAACAAAGAATACAAAATGGCTATCAGCCTGATGTTGCCCACTTCTGTTTGTTAGTGATGGTAGTGGAGTAGCGGAAAAGAGGTCAGAGGATGCTAAGAATCATATCATTTTTAGATGACCTATAAGCATTAATTTAGCTGTCAGCACTCTAAATTTGGGGGCAGCTAGGTGATTGAGTGGATGGAGCTTTGGGCCTGGAGTCAGGAAGCCCTGAGTTCAAATTTGACCTCAGATACTTACTAGCTATGTGACCCTAGGCAAGTCACTTAACCTCTGTTTGCCTTAATCCACTGAAGAAGGAAATGGCAAACGCAACAACAGTAACAACTCTAAATATGAGGTCTTTGATGACCAATGAGCTGATGATTATCATAAGAGGTGAAATGGGCAAGACTTCAAGTGCTGCCCAAATATTGTTTTCTTTTAACTTTACTGTAATTATTATCATATTATTAATTAATAAATTGTTATATTATTATTTATCTTTACTATAATTCTATATATTACATACACACACACACACACACACACACATATATATATATATACATATTATATTACTATCTCTACTTTGTAAATGAAGAAATTAACCTCTGAGAGGTTATAACTTTTCCATAGTCTCATAGCTATTTAATATCAGAGGCAGGGTTCAAACCTAGACTCTAATTAGAACACTCTTTTCACTATGCCACACTCTCCTGCCATACATCAGAAAAGAATCAAATCAATATTGATTTTCTAGGTTGAAATGGGACCAGGAGACATAAGGAAGGTATAGATAAATAGATGGATGAGTCATAGTTTCTCTTTGAAGTGGCAAATAAAAGTGTTGGAAGAGTTGTTTTCATCTGCACCCAAATACAATAAGGAGCATCATTTCATGGGACACTGAGCCATTGTGCCTTGCAGGGCTCATGATGAACAGGAGCAAAAAAGATAAACAGAACATTAATTGAAACATTTATATTAATATCTGTTGCAGATAACGTGCACAAAAATATATCATACACATCTACAAAGTTAACGTGGGTATGTGTATACAGGCACATACATTTATACATATATGTATATATACTTGTATATACATATATCTGCATGTGTGCATATGTGTGTGTGTGTGTGTGTGTAGAGAGAGGGGAAGAGAGAGAAAATGAGAGAGAGAGAGAGAGAGAGAGAGAGAGAGAGAGAGAGGGAGAGAGAGGTTGACAGGACCTTATAAACCAAATCAGCATATACCTTGATGATTGGTAACTTAAACATAAATATATGTACAGGACTGACAAACTGAAGACACCAAAGGTTTGTAGACTATTCAGAAGACCCATATCTATATGTCACGAATATATTCTTCAAGCAGAGAGTGATAAGGTGCTGGACATGATGGCTGCTGAATATGATCCAAAATGAAATTTAATACATCTGCAGATGGGAGGCAAATTGTTAGAATCTCTTATGACTCAACTGTTGTCATACAATTAGACTGTGTTATTTAGAGTTGGAGCAAATGTTCAAAAGAATACTAAATTAGAATAAAGAATAAAAATAGGATGAAGAAATGAAGTTCAATTATAAAAATTCCCATGTGACTGACTTAACAGTTATTGATTATGAAAAAATAGGGTGAGTCTTAGGTAAAGATGTTGTTTAACTGATATACCTAAGTCTAACTTTACATAAACACAGTTACTACAACGAAGAGGCCAAAAGAGTTCAGAAAATACCTTAATAGAAAAATATACAGAGTATATGTACAGAGACATAGCATTTAAGAGCAAGATGAGTTTAGAGTAGAAATTGATTTAACAAAATCTTATAGCGGAAAATGGTCAAATATTCTGAGCATCATTGGCCCACAAAACAACAAAAATAGTTTTGAGTAAAAGGAGTTCAGAGAAATCTTGATGTGAGTCTCAACTAAGTATATGAGGAAATGGAAATGTCATTTAAGACAAACAGCTATAGTAGACCAAGTATGTATAGGAGTCCATGATGGAGATGACTACTGAAAATATTGATGGATTAATTTTTGATATTTCTCTAAGTGCAGAAGATATTTTCAAAATGGGAAGAAAATGTGGATGATATTACCACCAAAAGTGTCCCTAGGACACATTAACAACTATTGACCCATATTTCTACTTTCTAATCTCTATAAAATCTTTTAAAAAGTCATCTCTGTTAATATTTTCTGTTTCTTACACTGCCATAGTTATCCCATATATCCTTTCCTCTCCCCCGCCCAGGAAGCAATCCTATATATGACAAATTGTATTTTCAGAGTGTCAGCACAGCTGATTGATACATTGAAAATGTCTGAAAACACATGCACTGTGGAACAACTGTGGATCTCCCACCTCCATGAAGGTGTAGGTTCGGGGTATCTTTTCATATCTGTTCATTTGAGTCCTATTTGATCTTTGTAATCTTGTTCCATTTGCTTTTGATTTTTTTTGGTGTATCATTCTTTCCATTTACATTGTTGTGGTTACTATGTACATTGTTTTCTTTGCTTTGCTTTCTTAACCCTTCATCCGTTCAAACAGCTCTTTCCGTGTGTCTCTGTATTCATTACATGCATCATTTCTTACATCACATTATATACTTATATTCCATTATATTCATATACCATACTTTGTTTCAGCAATTCCTCAATTGTTTGTTCATATCATTTGACCTTTCATCTATTAGGGAATGACTATTGGTCATACACACACACACACACACATATACATATATATGTATGTGTATATATATACATATATGTATACACACACATATATATGCACATATATATGTATATGTATATGTGTGTATATATATACACACACATATGGGTTTGTGTGTGTGTGTGTGTGTGTGTGTGTGTGTGTGTGTGTACACATATATACTCACATATTGTTGGCATATCTTGGATACCAAACTCTAATCAGAGAAATTTGATGCAGAGTACTATCTTTATAAGAATAAACACAGAAATTGACAGTATCCATGATGAAAACATGAAGAAGAAAATGGCAGTGTTTCACAGACAATTTTGTATAGAAGTCTTCATTTTTAGTCGCTCAACTGACTGGAAGGTGTAGAGAACCCAAGATCCAACTATCTCTTTTTATTACAAAAGTAATTTGACTATGTTGAGCAAAACACAATTTTAAAGGCTTTCTGCCCACAAGACAATATTATACATATGCTAAGATATTTCAACAAGAGATACAAATAGATATAATTTTGTTCCACAATGCTGTGGTTATTATCACCAAGTAAGACATAAAACTTACTTGCTAATGGGACACTCAAATGGAGGATGTTCATCTTGAGCTCAAATGGAAGTCAACTTCCCTTTAGGTTGTAAGCTTATCTAGATACTCCTATTCACAGATAACACTGTGCCAATTGCATCAAACCTTATAGTACTAACTAATCTCCTCGATGAGATCCATGTCAATCAAAAGGAATTTATCTAATAATCCCCACAGGAAAACAAAAATAAGTGAAAAATACTTGTTGTTTACCTTATGATATGCATTTGAATGGGTAGTTCACTGAGTTAATTTATCAGTATACATATATATCTTGGAAAGACACCATCAGAACACAATCAGAAAACAATGAGCTGGACCCAGAATTGATGAGAGTGAAAACAGCAGGTTGTTTCATATTTGGGAAAGTGTTGCTTTGCTATTAATGATCCCAAGATTTTCCCTGACACAAAACACGTTCTTTTAATGCCAGTATTTTTTTGTGACTAATGTTCACTGTCTTCAGTTTTTACCACCCTGTTGATGTCATATGGCTACAAAGCATCAGTATTGGGGGTGACTCAAATGGTAATGGTCATCATACAAGATGAGTGTGAGTAGATTGTAACTATTACCTGAAATGATTTGTGCAAAATACAGAGGCTATTATTTGGAAAGAATATAATTGGGAAGAAGGTGGGTTGCTTATGTAGAAAGAACAAATATATCCCCAGTACTTCATTGGTACCCACAGAATGTTAAAAAAAAAACAGAGGAAGGTCTTGGGTAGATAGTCAATGGAGGATTTAAAGGGGAATATGGACAAGAATCACACAAAATAAGAAGAAAGCCCTGATAGACTGTGATTTGTGCTGGTAGACAAAGTGCTCACATTGATAAGATCACGAATCCTTTCAAGTACTGAATTATAAGTGGCATTAAGAAATTTATTTCTTTATCTTTAAAGTGAAGGGGCTGGATCAGATCATCTCTAAGGTTCATCTAGTTCTAACATTTTGTGCTTTTAAAAAGTAATCGTATATGAATTTGTTTTGAAACAAAGCATGCTCCAAATAAC
Source organism: Trichosurus vulpecula (assembly GCF_011100635.1). Taxonomy (NCBI): domain Eukaryota; kingdom Metazoa; phylum Chordata; class Mammalia; order Diprotodontia; family Phalangeridae; genus Trichosurus; species Trichosurus vulpecula. Next base: position 198,681,660 of record NC_050573.1, read on the forward strand.
TTGGGGGTTGTGTCTTGAGATATATATATCTATGTGTGTGTATATATATATATATATATATATATATATATATATATATATATATATATATCTATGTGTGTGTATATATATATATATATATATATATGTATATATATGTTACACACATATACACATATATAAACCAGCATTTAACATGTATACACATACCTACACATGTATGCATGTATAATATGTATGTACGCATGCATGTATTAGGATGAGAATTACAACTCTCCCCCACGGTAGAGCATGCAAGAAGCCTTTACTGAAGGGTGTTTAATTCATACAACATATTATCTTATTGGTAATCATTTCTATTGGCACATCCATATAATGTACATTGTGAAGCTAATTAATCCCTTGGAAAGCAGCTTAAGTGGATTATGTAATTCAATGTTTGTATCATTACTTGTCTTAGGAAGTTGCTAATGTATCAATTACAGTATTGTATTTATAGAATGCCTTGGTTCTTGCATGAAAATTATAGAGAATGTATTAGCAATAATATTAATTAGCCTCTTTTCTTCAAAGCCTGTGCAAAGTTTCTCAAAGGCAGAAATCTTTGCTTATATGCAATCATACACAGCATCGTGCTGCACATACTTCATTGGTTATCCTTAGTAAGTAAATAACATTTAAACATATATGTGTATGTGTGTATAATACCATATATATTTACATACATACAATGTATGTGTATGTGTATGTGTGTCCTCTATAAAAAGAATCTGGAGACCATACCTTGATCGTCATTTAACATCTTGGTTCAAATCCTAGTGCTGTCACTACCTTTGAAACTTTGGGCAAGTTGCTTAACCTTTCTAGATGCCACCCATAAAATGAATGGGCTAGATTAAATAACCGCAGGATCATAGGGTCACAGATTTCAAACCACAAGGGATCTTAGAGGCCAACTCCTAAGTTGCTCCTTCTAGCTGTAATCCTTTGAATCCTATGGACCTTATTTTTATGCCAACCAGCTTTCTTTGCTCCCTCTATTTGGAGGATCTGCTCAGACACTAAAAAGGTGGGGGTGGTTTGTGTATCAGGACAGGCGAACTTTGATCTACTTAGAGCAATAGGACACTGATTCTTTAATCTGGCTACTCTGTCCTCATGGTGGTGGGGGTAGTGGGTGTGGGGTGTGGAGACTTTTCCATAGTTAGCAGACAATAGCCCCACAGGGCAAAACAACTCTAGTTGAGCGTATATTTTACTTTGATGGAAAAATGAGACCATATTGGATAATGGTGAGTACACAAGGGGGTCTGCCTGCCCTCTTAAATTCTGGAGGGAACAGTATTAGGCTCCTACGGGCGAGGAAGAAAACAGTCTGGTGTGTCTGTGTGTGTGTGTGTGTGTGTGTGTGTGTGTATGTGTTTTGTAACAGTTTCATTATAGTGGAAAGAAGCCATGAAACCTGGATTGCTGTCTTTGTTTTGTGGGTACCTGGCTATGTGACAATAGGCATATAATTTGGTTTATTCATTTTATATAGACAGGTGGATTAGGTGATTTCTAAAGCATTTCCTTGAGTTTGTTGGACATTTAATAGTTTATTTGCCACCACATCTGTCACCTAGCTCCTCCCCTCCCACCCCAACCTCCCTTCCCTAACCTTTATTATTTGTAAAGAAGATTCCTTGTTGTTGTTCAGTTGTGTCTGACTCTTCATGAACCCATTTGGGGGTTTCTTGGCAAAGACACTGGAGCGGTTTGCTATTTCCTTTTCCAGCTCACTTTACAGATGAGGAAACTGAGGCAAACAAGGTTAAGTGACTTGCCCAGGGTCACACAGCTAGTAATTGTCTGAGGCCAGATTTGAAGTCATATCTTTCTAGCTCTAGGCTTGAAGCTCCATCTGGCACACTACATAATTGCCCCAAGAAGATTCCTATCCCCACCAAGAAAAAAATATCTCAGAAAGTGGGGTTAATCTAGACTGAAGGACCACTCTGCTCATTTCCAGCTATGAGATTCTATGACTCCATGATTTTTCTAATTCTAACATTGCAAGATTCTTTAATTCCAAGCTTGAATATTAGTATTTTAGGTAATGTTGAAATATAGTATTGGATAAGAGGCAGTGTGGTATTAGAGAGCAAGCCCTGAGGTCAGTCAGGAAGAAAGGAGAAGGAGGAAGAAAAGGAGGAGGAAATGGAATAGGAGGAGGAGGAAGAGGAGGAAAAAAGAGGAGGAGGAGGAAGAAAAGAAGAAGGACAAGAAGAAGTAGAACAACAAGAAGAAGAAGGACAAGAAGAAGGAGAAGGAGAAGGAGAAGGAGAAGGAGAAGGAGAAGGAGAAGGAGAAGAAGAAGAAGAAGAAGAAGAAGAAGAAGAAGAAGAAGAAGAAGAAGAAGAAGGACAGCAAGAAGAAGGACAACAACAACAAGAAGAAGGAGAAGAAGAAGAAAGAAGAACAAAGAAAAAGAAGAAGAAGAAGAACAAAGAAAAAGAAGAAGAAGAAGAACAAAGAAAAAGAAGAAGAAGAAAGAAAGAAAGAAATTA